>NC_089256.1:74481291-74696291 GCF_963930625.1 Muntiacus reevesi | reverse complement strand
ACTTGGCAGGGCACGGCAGCAGGACAGAGGGCTTCCCAGGTGGTACAGTGGGGATAGAATCCGCCCGCCAATGCGGGAGACACAAGAGACCCAGGTTTGAACCCTGTGTCGGGAAGATGACAACTCACTCCAGGATTCTTGCCTGGAGAATCCCATGGACGAAGGAGTCTGGCAGGCTACAGTCCAGAGAGTTCCAAAGAGACACAACCGAGCGACTGAGCATGCACGCACAGCAGGAGAGATGCTGAGAAATCTTTCAGCTAACCAACAGATTGATATAACCAAGGCTGGGGTCTCAGGCAGGAAGCAACAATTAATGTAAGCAGGAATTAAATGGGAATTAGCCAAATACGTAGAGTGTGACTGTGTAAAAACAGAGATGGAGGGGACAGGAGAGGAAAGGAGGAGTCTATGAGGAGTATTTCAAGGAGAGGTAGGAAGACCGTAAGGAGAAACGGAGTGTGGGGTGTTGGAGGAATGAATGAAGTCAGTGTGCCTGTGGGGGAGTACAGCCAGCCACTGGGGGAGAGTGACAAGGTCCAGACTCTGCTAAAGATGGTGGCCTCACATACCACTGCAATTAGAGAAAGGACTGCAAGTAAGCAAAGCAGACACAGACTAATATGTCTGAGCAGCGAGGATACAATGATGAATTAAAGGTCTCATTTTCAGATTTCCTCTTCCCTCGAAAAAAAAAATTCTGCCTGATTCTAGAGGACAAATTGAGAAGGCAGGCACATTTGATCATATAACACTAAAACCTATATCATCCTAAATTTTTTTCTTCTAAATTTTCATGGCCTTTTTCATATAGGGATTTCCAAAACTCTTCACCTGGAGGAAGGCAACTAACATATAACACACAATTAAGTCTGTGCCAGGCAGTGTGTTGGGTACTTTTTAAAAATCATTTACTTATTTATTCATCCATTCATTTATTTGGCTGTGCCAAGTCTTTGCTATGGCACACAGGATCTTGGATCTTTAGTTGTGGCATGTAGGATCTGGTTCCCTGACCAGGGATGGAATCCTGGCCCCCTGTATTGGGAAGCTGGAGTCTTAGCCACTGGACCACCAGGGAAATCCCACTGGTACTTTTTAAATACATTTTAAAATTTTAATCTCCACAAAATTTTCAGATAAATCCCCCATTTTTCAGCCTAGAAAACAGAGAGTGGGTAAATTGTGCAGTTTCAGAAAACTACCAAGAGGCCTGAATCCTGGTATCTGTCTCCAAAGTCTGCAACACCTGCCACAGTAAAGACAAAGGCCTTTTTCCACATTGATCCACCCACCAAAGTGGAGTCATCACCTTAAACTCTTGATATGAAAAAATATGGCAGTGGTTTTATGGAGGTTGCCAAAGACTAACACATTGAAATGTGAAGAATTCAAATCTAATTATGCTTTTTCAGGCAAGTCAATGCTGTCCTTTCCTTCTGTTTTCCCTGAAATGGTTTCTTTTTCATATATACTGTTCCACGAACCACCTCTCATCCTGACCTCCACCCCAAACTATTGAGCTTTACCCTCTAGCTTTCCTTCAACAATCTGGCTTCTTTAAGGACTATTGGAATGCTGTGCAGTGGAAGGGAAGGTCCTTTATCTTCAAGAAGACGGTCCTAAGGTGTGTAGCAATCTGGCAATTCTAGGCTATCTCTTCACCGCTGTGCTTCCGTCTTACTTGCTCTCCGTTCACTGCCCAAGCACTCCCCCTCTCACCATGGCTACTCCCATCCTCCTGCATCTGCTCCCCAGTTTCTTTGTTTCTCATCTTTTCAGTCACTTTGTCCACACCTCCCATGTTTATATAAATAAACTGGTCTTTCATTGACATCACTGGTCATTTTCCTTTCACCAATCACAGTATGGGGGCCCTCAGTGTTTCTCTGTTGTGTTTGTCAAGGCGAGTTGGTGATAGGATTCTCTGAGTCACAGAGGTGGATGATTCTTGTTCCTCAAAAAGGAAAGGAAGGAAGATGAGCTATTTCTGAGACACATGCAGGAAGTCTGTACTTTCCAAGAGGCTGCTCTGTAGAAGATGAAGTGGTGTATTTGTGTGTATGTGTTTTTTTTATCTCTGTGCTTGCAAAATGTCAAAGAACAGTACCTCAAAGGACTGCATCTTCTGGGTGTTTATGGGGGAGAGGGGGGTCGTGCATAGGAGGTGTTATTTAGTGGTTTTCATTGTTTTATTTTTCTGTTTTTGTTTTGCTTTTGCTATCCTCATTAATACATATAGTACAACTTCCTAAAAGATTTTTCTGTACGTCACAAGGTAACTCCTCTTAAAAAAACACACTTTTCTGTTATAACCAGGAAAAGCAATAAAACTTTATGAAAACAAGCAAATCCTCCCCTCTCAAAAAAAAGTATTGCCTTAGGATGGCAGAAAATATTATCTTTAAAAAAGTTGCAAACTTACATTCAGCTCAGTTCAGTCACTCAGTCACGTCTGCTCTTTGCAACTCCATGGACTGCAGCACTCTAGGCTTCCCTACCCATCACGAAGTCCTGGAGCTTCTCAAACTCATGCCCATCAAATTGGTGATGCCATTCAATCATCTCAACCTCGGTTGTCCCCTTCTCCTCCTGCCTTCAATCTTGCCCAGCATTAGGGTCTTTTCCAAAGAATCAGTCCTTCGCATCAGGTGGCAAAATTATTGGAGCATTTGCCAAAGTATTGAAAACTTAAAGCTGAACAAAAATTTACTAATGTGTTGTTGTTCGTGGGTATTGGTGAATTTATGATTTTCAGTTATGTGTCAAGGCATACCATATTGGGTATTACAAACAATTTTCAGACATGTTGAGATTGACCATTAAAAAATTTTTTTTAAAACTCCGAACATTGTTCACAATGTCCAAAATAAAATTTGCCTATTCCAAAACTTTGATGATAAATATGTTACATTATCCCAATGACAAGTTAACTTTATATATGTATATATACATATATATCATTATAATATTACATATCATATTACATAATTTATATATTATATATTGTATTATTCATTAATATATAATATCATATATATCATCAATATGTTTCACTAATTTTTCAGACATTTCCTTAAGTATGGCAATCTCTGATATCTATCAAGCAAAGACAACACGAGCATTGTTCAGTGAAGGCTAGAATGTGACATATAAGCTTTTTATTTAAATTTATATGGAGAAGACAAGTTCATTCTTGACTAAGTAAAAATCAATCCCTCTAGTACCATATCTTGAAAATCTACCTCAACTGTGATTCCCACGAGGTATTAATTGTTTTTGTTTGTTTGTTCTTTTGTTACTTTTTTGAGGGAAGAGAGAATTTTTAAAATTTTTAACCATTTAAAAAGGAGGAGAAATTTTAAGCATAATTCTTGAGATCACACTCTGAATAGGGAATTGATCGACTAAAGAGAATGCTCTCTCCCTGGAAATTCAACATTAATACTTCATACATACATGTCAAGTGCTTCATTACATTTTCAGTCACTGTAAAGTAAAAATTTCTCTTACCTAAACACTGTTTTACTCTGAAAGAGAAGAAAAGAAAAACCCTGAGAAACCAAAGTCCAAACCTCACAGCCTGGGCTTCTCCCAGAGGTAAGGGCTGCTTACAAAGGGAGCTCTTATAAAGAAACTAAGATGCACTGGGGAGTTTTACTCACCAGTGTCATTCACCACCGGGAGGAGCGTTGCAGAACTCTTTCATAGGAGAGTTTGCCCCATCTGCTAACAAGATGAAGTCATTCATCGAGAACTCAGTACTGGTTGTGTTCTCGGCAGTTCCTATTACTAAAAAAGCAGTAGCTGAACTGAAAAGAGGAGGAATTCCCATTAATCTACTGTGAGAAGACTCTTGATTTCTTATTTCTGGAGAACAACACAGTGATATGTTACATGTTTTAGCCCTTGATACCCAAAACATTTAAATTGATAGGCCTTTTAAATCTATGGCCATGAACCGAGGACTTGTCAATATTTCTAATGGAAGTCTCCAAAAGTACACAACAATACATATATTGACTTCTTGTTTCAATGAGTATCAAGATTAATTGTCCCTGTAAAAGTAAATAAATATTGACAGAAGTTTCACTTTGGTTCATATTTTCCACTCAGGTCAATAAATCTTGGTATTCACCTCAACTGAAGTCAATATCAAATGATTATTAATTCATGGTATACTCAACTAGCAGCCAAAACTACAACTTAACATATAGGAACATAGTTCCTCAGACCAATTTATGTTCAAAACAAATACACAGAGTGAAAAGTCATGGATTGTTTCTATATTTAATGGGAATAAAAGGAGACAACCTACAATCACCAGTAACATTAATCTGTTGGTATCCTATTCTATTTGGATTTGTCTAATACACAAAAAGTGATTCCTTCTATCTTACAATTTTACATTGTTTCTTTGCTTATAAATCCCATTCTTGCTTCCACTTCGTGGTAAGGTTTGTATATAGATAAATATTTACATAATAAAAATAAAAGGCATGGGAAAACTTTTAAAGGAAAGAAAAAAGAGAGGAGGAAAGAAAGAGGAAAAAGAGCTGAAGGAGGAAGTGAAAGAAGAGATTAGTGAGAAGAACTAAGATATTTAACAAAATGAGAAAGGAGAAGAATAGAACCGGGAGGAAAAAGATTAAAATATCACCACTGATTAACTGTGTATTTTCATAAAATTCAACAGAAAGAAATTTATTTCTTTCCAATATTCTTTTCCATTTATAAAGATGCTTTCTGCCCAACTCTAATGCTTTAAACATCATAAATATTATAGTTTTTCATTCAATATCTAATATGCAAAAAGCTATTAACATATAAATAACTCAAAGAAAATTTAAAGCAAATATTTTTACACAGTAAATTTAAGACAAGTTCTTTATCATTTTCAGGGACTGAGTCATCTCAGCTAGTTATAGGAAGGATAATTAAATGTTACTAGTAGGCACAGGGCTCATAGGAAATTATGACACTTTTTATTTCCTATGAAGGTGCAGTAACATTTGAAGACAGGCTACTTGAAAGAAATTGCTCATCAACACTAGAAATTGGCAAGCATATCAAAAGAGTTATTGATCTTCACAGTGTTCGAATCCAGATATATCTGTAGTAAAGTAAGCACCAAGTCTGAAAACATAAGCTATTTGATATTACCCAGGAAAGGCATTGCCCATTAACTGGGTTTTAAGTCCACATTTCTGAAGCACTGCATTTCTGATCTTCACTGCTGCTCCTTTAAGTCAAAACAAGGTGAAAAAATCTGTCTCTGCCTTCAAATCCTGATATTAGTCAAAACTTTCTGATTGGTGTTTATGTTAACTAAGTACTTTACATTCAATAAATTATTTTAATGCAAATTTACCTTAAGCTTCATATATATCCTAAAAATTATGAGAAATTCACAAGCTTAAATTTACCAACCAAAAAGGAGTGATGGCAACTTAGAAAAGAGGTACAATAAAATATATCTGGATGTCTAAGATGATTTTTGGAATCATTAGTAGGATTTTGGAGGTGAAAGAAAACTTGAACATCATCTCACCCAACATCTTCGCTTTAAAAAGAGGCAAATCGAAGCAAGAAAGGAGATACTTAGCATATCAGTAGCAGAGGCAAAATAAGAATCCAGTTCTATTTTACTAAAAAGGCCAAGTAAACAGATCCACTTCCTTTGCTTTTTAAAAGCTTCCAAAAGGCAACTTGGCAATGAAACATATAATATTACAAATACACAATATTTCACTAATATCCCCTTACAGAGATGGCTTTGAAATGTGTAAGATTTTCAACTGAAGCATAAGTTTGGTTCTTTCCCAAATATCTATACTGTCCCAGAAACACAAGTTTGATGTGTTTTTAAATGTGCAAATATGAAGAGCTTAGGAACACAAAGTGATAAACTCTCCCTTTGTACTTTTCAATTATTGTTTAACAGCAAACCAACCAACCAACAAACAACAATAAAAATAAGATGACATTGAGTTGAAAGCACTTCTCTAAGGGGACTAATTTGTCTAAATAATAGTAAAATTTAACGGAAGAAAGGAGGGTAGTTAATGATGCAGCAGCACATGTAAAAGCATTGAAACAAGAGAACTCATGATCTGGAACATAAATGATCAGTTCTTCAGCTTAAACATGAAGTGTCAATGAGAGAAAAGTGAGCACTGAGGTCAGAAATGACAAAGCAGGGGCCAGAGCTTTTCAAGGAGTTGGAGTTCATTCTAGAGCTTCCTGGTAAGCCACTGAAAGGTCAATACGATCAGAATCTCCTTTAAGAAAGATCATTTGACACCAGTGCTAAATGTATGTGGGGGAAAAAAATGATCCCAGGTACATAAAGATCTGTTGAAAAAAATTTTGATCATCCAGAAGAAAAACAGAACACCTGGATAACTAACAAATTTGGGATATAAAGAAGAAAAAGGCTATTTTCTGAAATTTAGGCTTGGAGTAGAGAATGAGAAATAATTTATAGGTCAAACATGAATTCAGTCTGGAATTCTCATACTGCAGAAACAAATGCAAAACTGTTCCGAAGCAGCATAATCTAAACATAAAATCTACAAGATTCCCTCAGATAAAGGCCTATGAAAATGAGCTCATAGCCCCAAATTACAAAACATATAAAGAAATATTCCTTCAAAAAAGAGAAAAAGCAGACACAAGGAACTTTAGGATTAGACAAACCAGTAGATCTGTAGAATAATCTGAATGAAACTATAAAATAAATTTATTAATTAAAGATATAAAGTAAGAATCTAAAACCAAAAGAAAGAAACAAGATATTAGTTTTCATGAACAATTTTTTAAAGAAACAAACAGAATTGATTTTTAAAATGTAGCCACTATAAGGAAAACATCAATAATTGAACTAAACAGCAGATTGGAAACAAACCGAAGAGAATAGGATGGAAAACAATGCAATGTAGACCTCAGGAAATCTCCCAAAATGAATCATGGGTTGAAGAGAAAAATAGAAAAGCTAAGAGATATCAAGGACAGAATAAAATGGTCTAACATAGGACTGTTGTACCATGCTAAGTTGTTTTAGTCGTGTCTGACTCTTTGTGACCTATGAACTGTAGCCCAACAGGCTCCTCTGTCCATGGGATTCTCCAAGCAAGAATACTGGAGTGGGTTGCCATGCCCTCTTCCAGGGGATCTTCCTGATCCAGGGATAGAACCCACATCTCTTATATCTCCTGCATTGGCAGGGGGGTTCTTTACCACTAGCAGCACCTGGGAAGCTCAACATAGAACTAAGACTTCTAAAATAGCTTGAAAGATATTTGAAGAGATGATAGCTAAGAATTTTCCAGAATTCATAAAAGACATGAATTGTCAGATTCAAGCATCAGTAGAAGACCCAAGTAGAAAAAGTCAAAATAATTCTATATCTAGACACATTGTAGTAAAACTATAGAATACCATAAACCCAAAACACATAAAGACAAGAAGAAGTTATTAGGGAAAAGTCAAAAAAGCAAATTACTACAGAGGAACAGCAAAGAACTGACAGCAAGATCCTGAACAACAGAAGATTTAAGAAATGGAATAATAGTCAGTGTACTGAGAGGAAATAACTGTCTACCTTGAATTGTATGGTCCGAAAAACTGTTATTTAGAATGAGAGTAAAATATAGACATATTCAGACAAAGCAAAGGAAATGTACTACTCACAGAACATTGCTAAAAGAATACTAAAAAATACACCTCAAGAAAAGTCATATTGAACTCAGGAGGAAGGAATAGAAAACAAGAAGAAATAGTGAGAAAATTAATTGGCAAATAACATGTATACCTCTAAATCATCACTAATTGCATCAGTAACAATGACTCATAAGTATAAGGGGGAGCAGCAATTAGCATGTAAACGGAAGGGCAGAAACAATATAAGTGTACCTGATCTACAGTTCTCAAACATTTCAGAAAGGGGGTCAATGTTATTCAAAGTGAGAGTTTGTTAAATTTGCATATTAGATATGTATTAGTTCCTATTAAAACTTAAATAAAACAAAGAAGAAGGAAAAAGAAAAAATAAAGAAAATTCAACAGGAAGTAAGAAAGAAAGAGAAAAAGAAGTAAAGGGGGAAAAGAAGCAAATTAAAAGCAAGACAAATACAATACAGAAAATAACATCCATCTTGTTTAAATCCAAACAAATTCCTAGTCAGGATAGGTAATAGATAATCAGAACAGATAATTGACTAGAAGAAAGAGAATGACAGATTCTATTTATGAAATAAAATCCTGCCACATGTTGGATTTTACATATGTTCAAAAGAGAAACATGCAAAAAAAAAAAAAAACCCTCAAAAAGTCTGAAAATAAGTGGATAAAAAAGATATAACTGAAAGAAAGTCAAAGCGGCATTATTAATGTGAAACCAAGTATATTTCAATGAAAAAAATATTAGTCTCCAATTATTACAAAATGACAAAAGGAAAACTTTACTGAGAAAATACTGTATTTTGGATTTGTACAGACCTAACCTCCAAAAGCATGAAGCAAAAATTGATAGAATTACAAGTTCTTTATTAGTAGCTAATAAAGAAGACATAAAATTGAAAGAAACCCATAAGTTTTGACCAATATAATTAATAAGTTTGATAGAATGAACATGCATAGAGCCTGTATTCAAAAATTATTTTCTCAGCATCAGCTCATATGAAGTTATTTCTAAAATTTGTCATATTTAAACATGAAAATCAAAGCACAATAAAAATCAGTAAGAAAAAATATAACAAAAATCATATGTTTAGAAATTTTAAAGCATATCAAATAATACTTGGAACCAAGGGAAATCATGATAGAAATTATAAAATATTTTAAACAAAATAATCTTGAGAATATTATATATCAAAGCCTATAGAAAGTAGGTAAGCCAATATTAGAGGAAATTTAGTCTTAAATGTTTATATTACAAATGAAGCAAAATGTAAACCAATGAATAAGGAGTCTAGTCAAAAAGTCAGAGAAAGACCAGCAGAATAAACAAAGAAAAAGGAAAACACCTATAAAATCTAATAAAGTAGACAAAATTTTGGCAGTTTGATTAGTAAAATGAAAGACATAAACGAAAATATTATTGTTTTAATGGAAAACAGACAGAAAAACACAGGAGATTTTAAGTGCTTGAGCAAATACTAGGAACAAATTTTTGCCAATAAGTTTGAACACCTAAACAAAAGAATAACTTCCTAGAAAGACAAAACTTATTAAAGTTGATTCAGGAAGAAAAAACAGAGCTGCAATTACATTTGCACCAACTTAACATAACCATTAATAAACTGAATGTATGCATGAAATTGGATTGAATGAAGTGTGTAAATAGGTCCCAAAATATATCAACCTAGTATTAAGGAGAATTTCTTAACAAACTTCCAGGTAACCAGTAATTCTATCTTATAGAAACTATTCCAGAGAACAGATGAAGGAAGTGGCAAATCAGATCATATTAAGTACAAATATAGCAGAATATTAGTATTTTGTGAAGCTTTGACCAATGCTCCTAAAATTCATCTGAAAGAATAAATGACTAAGAACATTGGGAGGAAGACGAGGTAAAGACTTTCTACAACGTGGCAATTTTAAAAAATCAGTGTTAGTGGTATCAGGATAAAGACAGAGACCAAATGATCAGAATAAGACATCCTCAAATAGATCCACATGACAGAGTTGGCATTAAAAATGAGTGGAAGAAAGATAAATTGTTTAATAAATAAAGTCAAAATCTACATAAAAAGAAAATGAAAAAAATAGAGCCTTATGTAGTATCCAAGTTAAAAAAAAAAAACACAGAAACTCAATCACTGCCATTAAGGGTATGAAAGGTAAAAATCATAAGATGAAATTAACTCCCAAAGTTCAAAACACACATAATCCATGACCTGGCAATTTCCCTTCTAGGTATTTACCCTAGAAAGTTCTCATACCTGTACACAGGCAATCCAAAAGAGATGTTCAGTACAGCACTGTTTGTGATAGCAGAAAAAGCAGAAACAACCCAGTTCTTTCTAAGAAGAGGAACAAATTAATCAACTGTGATGTAGTCACAGAATAGAATGGAATGTTATACTGTAGTTAAGATGAATAAATCTGTTGAACTTTTATCAGCTCAAATACAAAATTTTAAATGAAAAAAGCGAACTGAAGAATGATGTGCATGGTATAATATCTCTTCTGTACATTTAAAACATAATAAAAGTGTAGTTTATGGTGGACATATGTAGGAAAAGTACAAAAATGAACATGGAAATATCTCACCCCAACTCCAGGATATCAGAGAAGTGGGCCTCTCACTATATGTCAAAAGTTTTGTTTCTTTTACAAAAGAGAGATCATTAGCAAATATGCAAACTGTTAATATCTAAATATATACATATTTTATCCTATTATTTTTCATATATTTGAAAAATCTCATGATTAAAATAAAATTAATTATTAAGAATATATAACATGAAAAAAGAAGACAGTTATTTCCATTCAAAAGTCTTGCCCAACCCATGGCTGATTCATGTCAATGTATGGCAAAGACCATCACAATATTGTAAAGTAATTATCCTCTAATTAAAATTAATTAATTTTTTAAAAAAGTCTTGCCCAGATCTAAAAAGCTCTCATCACAAGAAAAAAGATTTTTTTTTTTATCATTATGTGTGGTGATGAATAATAGCTAAACTTACTGTGGTAATCATTTCACAATATACACACATATCAAAGCATTGTGTTGTACACCTAAAAGTGATACAATGTTAATATGTCAGTTATATTTCAATTAAAAAATAAAAACTTCGTTCACACAGGTACTTCCTGGATCAGGCCTAGAGTTACTCCACTGACAGTCACTAACCAAAGCTGCTCCACCAGGACAAGCATCCTGAACAAAACCCCTGGTGTTTTCTCCAGGTCTGTAAGTCAGGACCCAGAATGATACTAGGAAAAGTTTCTAAAGTAGTGATTTCTAGACCAGGATTTCAAGTATCAGTAATTAAATAAGTTTTATACACACACACACACACACACACACACACACACACACACTTAACATCATTTCACAAAAGAAAAAGCATTCTAACACATAAATAAGAATAATCTCAGAATAAACAACTTTTTCAAATGAAATCAATTTATATGAGCAGCCATATTTTTCTCATCTTTCTCATTTTGCCTCAGAATAATGAAAACTTCCCAATAAACTGAGAAGAGACCATAAACCAATGTTTGGGGTTCACTTGTCTTGAGAACATACTCAGCATTCAGTTGTCAGCCAGAGCTCAGATCACCAACCATACTAGCATTGTAATAAGACATTTGTAGCGACTCCAGGGGGAGTTCAGGCATTACATGATAAATTTTTGCTTTTCTTCATCAATTCTTTCAGTTTCATGTTCCAGTGAAAATCACTGACTGTCCAGGACTAAATGTGCAATATGCTGTGAAAATCATCCTATTCATCCATTATCAATTACAAAAAAAAAAAACACAAAAACTTGTTTCTTTTGCTGGTTCAAGATGTAATATAATTCCATCTGTTTTTGCTCCATCTTGCCTTGCTTATTTTTGTTTAAATCAGTAAAAACATGCAGGGAGCATACTTAAATATTAGAAAAACATTTTTATTGGGACTAGCATCCTTAACAATAAATACTTTTTAATCTTCCTAAGTTTGGTGCATTAATATTATTGTCTTCAAATTCCGCTCAGCACAGACATGCAGACAGTTTCCTGAGGTCAGTGACATGACCCCACCGACTTTGAAGAAGAGTTGGAAAGGAAGAGTTAATGCACAATGTTGAAAATAGATATGAAGCATCTTAGATTTTGCAGCCACGTGGGAGGTAAGAAGGAATCAGCTCTTCATGAAAAGTAAAATACAGCTTAGTCAATTCAGTGACAACATCAGCCAAATCAACTATGACTGTACAGCCTGTTGACTAAATAGGTCACTTTGCCATTCACTCCTGCGCCCAATTCCAAATCCTACTGGTTTAGCCAGTCTCAGGGCTTGTCATCCATACAAGTTCAGTCCGGAATTTCTACCCAAGAATAAGTTATAAAAATCTCTGCTTTAATGTATTTTCAATTTAAGTAGGAAATCTAAAATAACTACTTATGATAAGCACAGTCACAGAATGACATAAAAGATCAAGTTAAATATAGCTATTTAAGACATATACATTTATTACTCTTATTATATAATATTATCTACTTACAATAATATTGCTGGAGAAATAAGAGTAAATAGAGCTGATGCACTGGGATGACCCAGAGGGATGGGATGGGGAGGGAGGTGGGAGGGGGGTAATAAACAAATAAATAAATAAAGGTAAGAAAAAAAAAAGAGTAAATAGAGTAACCACAGAAATTAATCCATATTTAGAAACATAAGCATACATATCTCTCTTTTCTTATTTAAATAGAATAGCTATAGTCAGAACAATATGTAATCCTGCTGTTCAAGCATTATAACTTTTATGAATACCTGTTTAAGGCACTAGATTCTATCATTGTTCCTTTGCCCTCAACCATACCATGCAATTCATTCATTCATTTAAAAAGACAGTATTTGAGCACTTCCTAGTTACCAAGCACTGGGGCTCAAAAATAGAGCTCCCAGTTAAAAGTTATGATTTATTTGATCAAGTACCATGCCTCAGAAGACTTGATTCTAAATATCTGTGCAACACTATGTCATTTGATTTTCCTCATCTTTGAAATAAATAATTGAAGTTTCAATCTCTCACAAAACCTGGATGGCGCTTCCCTCTTTTCAGGCAGCACTAGGAGCTCCCACCAGCAGCAAAACCACAAAACTGCCGCCTCCACTTTGCGGCTCCCTCAGACTCTGATGATGAACACTGACTGCACTCTGCTTTGAACAGTGTAACCTACTCTTAAAAAAATATGTCCTGGGTAAGCTCTTCAGATGGAAAATGATTTAATCTGTAGTAACATTTGACTGTGCATATAATGCTTGGTGAAGCAGGAGCAGCCCTGACATTTTATGAATAGGGAAATGAGAGAGCGTGTTAAAGAAGGCTTGACAGCAAGAATGAAAGAATGAAGATTCAACGTAAGCTGTTGAAAGCCTAACAAGATAAAGACAGGCAGGAAAGAGTCTCCTTAAATGTGATGAAATAAGGCCTGAAGGGATGGAACGGTAGAGAGATTGACGAGTATACACTTTGAAACAGAAGATAAATGTGTTCAACCTGACAGTAACATGTGGTTAAATTAATCAAAGTACCCATAGCCTTAAACAGTAGGAAAGAATAGAGATTTATGCCGCAACCATCTGTGATGGTAGGTGTGAAATTTCAAATAGATCAAAGGAGGGAAGCTTTTGAGAGAAAATAATTGTTAGAATTATACAGCATTCTCATAACATGCACACAGGACCACTGACCATGACATGATCTTCTCTGCTTTCCACGCCTATTTCCTCCACTTTAAAATGTAAAACAGGAAATTAAGAAGAGTTCTTATCACCCAAAGGGAATATTTAATTTTAAGCAATTCTGTTCTTATGATTTTTAATGATGAATTTTCGAGGGGGAATATTTTCAGAGACTGCCTATTGGTTAAATTAACAAGTTGACAGTTTACACTACCCAGTTCTGCCTCTTGAGCTTCCAAAAGCATGATGCAGTCTCAAACACCAAACCCACACTTTGCCTGTCTTGATCCAAGCTACTCTGCCCTGCTGAACTACTTCTGGTAAAGCCAGAGGCCACACATTTTAACTGCTTAGAACACTATTAAAGCGGGGGACAGATTGAAATATTTTCTAATTTTTCTCAAGGATAATCACTAATCCTTAACTAAAATGACCAGCTAATCAGACCACCACACCAAATATACTCATCGCTGAAGTTTTATTATACACCATTATGATCTTCCTCTTTTCACCTACCTGCATTGACTAAGTGGGAGCATTAATCTTTAAAGCAGCTCTTCTTTAAGGGAAGATAGAGGCCAGTGATGGATCCTTTAGAGCATCTGTCTTTTGTAAAGGCTCCCGTGTGTTGATTCTGATTCCTCTTACTACTCCAAGCACCCAACTGAGAATCACTGCCTTACTTCGAAGAAAGTTTTCTACATATATTAAACTGTTCTACTTATGATGCCCTTCACCTTCAACTTTCTCATTAAAAGTCACTAATGATGAAATATCAATAATGATGATAGAAGGAATGGAAGAGAATCAATAAATGGCAATAATAAGTATGAATCCTCTCTGAAACTCACATCTAGGGTAAATCCTTCCTGTTTAGTATGGTCAGTTTTCTCCTTCTATGAAATAGATTTGGAAGACTTGGTCACTAGGCTTCTCTTAAAAGTCCTTCATACAGTTAAGGACAGTTATTAAGTCACCTCTAAACCTCAATACCAGTAATCTTGATTCCATTCATCTTTTTTCATCAGTGCTGTTTTCCAACCCGTTAATCATTTTCATTGCTCTCCCCTGGACCCTATCCAAGTTCTCCACGTATCTTTAAGCTTCTGTGAATTATGTGACCAGTTTATAGCTTTGATAAGCCTGGGTGGTAGAAAACGTAGAATCTCATCACAACAGACTATAAATGTATATGGGGAGAGGCAGGAATGGAGGGGCAGATAGTTCAATTATATGGGAAATTTCAACACAAACATGATACTCTCCTAAGTCTTAACTTCTTTGTAATTAGTTCTAAACATACTATATCAAAATATTCTAAGTCACAATTAGAGTCTGTATTTTAAATCAATGTCTTTTTCATGCCAGCAGATGTCTTGTTCCTTTAAGGAACAGAAAGAAGGAGCTACATTTTTTTTTAAATGTTGTTTGTTTCTTGAATGGAAATAGCATTTTAAGTGCAGAGAAGTGCTACTAGGAATGAAATACCTATGAAAGATGGAGAAGCCTGGGTATGTCCACTCTATCAACATTCATTTTTTTCCACGGGCTTTTCCAAAAGAAGCTAAGTGGCCCAATCCTGAGTATATCGGTAGTTTGAATACTGCTTTCACAGTCAGAACTCTAAACAATCACTCGCAGAATCTCTTCCTGTTTCAAAGCCATGAGGCAGCTTGTACTTATGGGAAGCAGCATGGCACAGTGACAGTGATTGGCAACCAACCACTTATAAGATGGGGACTTTCAGCAAGGTGAGACTCCTCTTTAAGCCTGTGAGGCAATAAGGGAACTATGTCATAGAAGTGATATGAACTTTGGTGAGTAAGCATGTGAGCTGTGCTTACTATGTACCAGCCGAGAGGAGCTCCTGGTACATTGTAAGCATAAAAACAGTAACAGAAAAGGAATTGACTACAGGTACAGGTCATGAGTATCAACACCAAATCTATTCCCTTGGAACAATAATGCAATTATGACATGGGTGCTTCTTCAAACAAGAGAGGCTTCCCAGGTGGCCGCTAGTGGTAAAGAACCCACCTGCCAATGTAGGAGACATAAGAGATGTGGGTTTGATTCCAGGGTTGGGAAGATCTCCTGGAGGAGGGCACAGCAACCCACTCCAGTATTCTGCTTGGAGAATTCCATGGACAGAGGAGCCTGGGGGGCTGTCCAGTGGGTTTCAAAGAGTTGGACACGACTGAAGTGACTTAGCATGCACTCACGCTTCAAACAAGATAATACACAGTTGTCATGGGGAAAGCAGAGAACAAAGAAAATGCTGTCATGGCCAATGGCCTAATATCTCACTGCTGAAAACACATTAGGGATCTACGGAGTCTAACAGGACTCAACTGGAATTCAGCAGATAAGCAGTTGCCTCCGCGAGCCTTAAATGTTCCCTTAAAGAGACACCACACCCATCTTTGGAAATATATCCCCATGTTAGAACCAGACGTGCATATGGAAATTATTATTATTCCTTGGCTGAGGGCTTCAGTTATAAAACATTTGTAATGTTTGTAACCTAAAAGGGATTTTCTCAAATTTGTTGAAACTGCCTCGTTTTTTGTAGGGTCACCATCACCATACCTCATTTAAGATCAAGTGAATTGTCAGAGTAACGTGTTTTTGCAGGAAGCCGATTCTGTTACTTCCTTTAAAAAGCGTGTATCTCTTCTGAGGGTTATCGGCAGGCTACCACTCCAGTTTCTCATGCCAGGTGCCCTTCCTGACTGGTCATTTCCCCTCAAGCTGGTGATAACCCTGCAGTGACTCCAAATTCTTTCATTGAGTATCTGATTCCATCTCCATCAGATGGAACCTCCCCCAGAACATGACTGGACCTAAGTATTTCCATGTCTTGGTTCATTCCTAAAATCCCAATCTGACTTTTGGTTGAATTGCAGTGGAAGATCCAAATCATGTGATAATCAGAAGGAAAATGATGGCTTTTTCCTGCTTCCATTTTCTAAACATGCAGTAATGAACAATAAATATTTACAGGTAATGGTGATGATAACTGAACATTTTGCGGGGGAGACCCACATAAAATAGATTCTGCTCCATAAAACATGGCCAATCTTGCATAAATTTTTATGAAGATTTTGGCCCTCCACCCATTAAAACTCTTACTTCAATAAAAATAAATAATAAACATTCATCAGTTGATGGACATTTGGAAAAAAATAAAAACTATTACATGATTTCTCTCCCTTTCCCTGTCACCAATCATCCTTTTAAAAAAGTCTATAAATTCACATCATGTTAAAATGGGTCAAATCTTTATTTCTTTAATCCCGTGAAGTTTGATCTTGCAATTTCTTTCGCAGCAGCATTGTTTTCCCCACCTCCCCATTCACACCTGACTTCTCTGTCTCCCTGTTTCCCATAAATAATCAGCAACCAAGTGCCACTGATTCTTCTCTTGCTGTGCTATTCTTTCTATTCCTATGGCCACAGGCTAGTCAGGTTCTTATTATTTACAAACAATGCTTCTCTTGCAATAGCCCACTAACCAGTTCTCTAAGTTTTCCATTTTTTCTCTCTTACAATTCATCTTGTATACCTTTACCAAATTAAACATCCTACAGCATAATTCTGATTGTATCTCTTCACATTTTAGACATTCCGATGGCTCCCCATTGTGTCTAAATAAAATTCAGCTTCAACTCATATGAGGCCAATGTATTTGTTAAGTGAATAGAAAAATTCCACATGCTGGTTTTAGCAACTACTTGCTATTTACTGAATAAAGTCCAAAAGAGAGGTTTGGTTTTGTTTCATGTTGTGCCTTATTCTGTTCTTGACCTCTTCAAATGTTTGAATCACAACTGGTAAATCAGCAGATAAAAAGGAGTTACTATGATACATCTTCTGTTCTCTAGATTTAAAAAAAAAAAAAAAAACTTTTAGATTTCAGCTGAGTGTGCTTTTTGTTTCTACTCCTTAAGATAACTATGAACGTTCTCTCTATTGAATTTTCTTTACGAATGTTTAATTGAAGGAGGTTTGAAGCTCATGGTGACAAAAAACACAATTGGTCCCAATGATCTTAATTTCTTCTATTTAAGTTAAATGCAATTTTAAAATATCTTGAATTACAAAAAAAAGACTCAGTAAAACATGTTTTACCTTCATGGAAAATATATATCCAAAATAAAATTTATCTTTAAATCCCTTGAAAGATAACAGACCAAGATGGCAGTGTAAACACATGCCAAAACTCCTGTTCAAATATGAGAAATACTTGATAACTATTCTTGAGATATTTGAAAGCACAACCCTGTTCAGTAGCAAGAAAGAAAGTTTTCTACGGCTCATTAAAGAAAGAAAATCTACAACAGGAGGATGTACAACAAAGGATCTTTGTCTGGGTTACAGCCAAAAGTGAATGATAAGGTTGTGTTTCACTTTTCATATAGGAAAGGGCCTAAACATGCTCCACACATGAACCAAGCACCACTTGAAGCAGAGTTATAACTGCATTCCCATAGGCTGAACAGAGGGTAAGATCATTTTAGTCACAGTATTACAAGTCAAGTAACTGAGGCAACTCTGAATTTCCATACAGAAAGGACTGTACAGAAAAAAAAATCCCATGTAGGATGAGCTCTTAAGAGTAAATTCTCAAAAAATATCAGCACTGAAAAAGACTGTAAGCTCAACAAAACGGACAATCTATATAAAAAAATAGAAAAAGAAAAGCAGTCTGAAAAGAACTTTTAAATAATGATGCTTAAATTCTCAAAAAGGAAAAGGAGGATTAACATTGATAAAACAAAAGCAGGGTATGAAACGGAACAATAGCTCTGAAAAACTATTTTCGATTGGAAATCTTGAAGTGGAAAAATTTGAAACAAAAAATCCACTATGTGGGCTAAAGAATCAAACTAGATAAAGCTGAAGAGGAAACTAATTAACTCAATTATCTCAACTATGGAACTAAATAAATTTCACAGAATGTAAAGAGATAAAGAGAATGAAATGAAAAGGAGTTAAGAGATGTGAGAATACATGAACATATGACAAGTCGCTTCAGTCATGTCTGACTCTTTGCGACCCTATTGACTGACCCTTTGCGATGACTCTGTCCATGGGATTCTCCAGGCAAGAATGCTGGAATGGGTTGCCATGCCCTCTTCCAGGGTATCTTCCCAACCAGGGATCGAACCTGCAGCTCTTACATCTCCTCCACTGGCAGATAGATTCTTTATCACTAGCACCACCTGGGAAGTCCATATGAATATATACACATAAATATATATATGAGTATATATACTTAAATATATATATGAGTATATATACTTAAATATATTTATATATATATGTATCAGAAAAAGAAAACAGAAGAGAGGCAGTATTTGAGGAGATCATGGCTGAAAGCGTTGCAGAATTAAAAACAAAACAAACAATAAAACCCCATAAACACCTGAGTCATAAACAATATCAAAAAAGAAAAATCCAAATCCAAAGATACTGTAGCAAAACTTCAAAAGATCAGAGGTAAAGGGGAAAATCTTAAAAACTTTCAGAGAGGAAAAGGCAGATTATCCAAAAAAGAGAATAATCAAGATAACAGAAATCTCTCAACAACTAGAACTGCTAAGAATAGAGAAGTATCTACAAAAAGTGTCAAGACAAAATAACTGAACCAGGAGTCCATATTTAAACCATAATTCAAGGGAGATATTTCCAAACTTACCAGAACTAAAAAAGTTAACTATCTATGAATTATTGCCAAAAGAAGTATTAAATTTTATATGTCAACCTGGGGGAGGAGGGAGAAAGAATGAGATGCAAGAACAGTAGTGCAAATAGGCCAGCAAGACACACATCTTCAAAGAAACTACAACTAAAATTCTAGTAAATAATAACAAGAGAGATGCAAATTAATGGTTAGGACATGAGAGAGATCAGAAGGATGGTCTAAAAAGTACCAAAGTCTTTATCTTCTGTGGGAGGAAGTTAGCAATACTAAACATAGACTTTTAAGAAAAATTAAAATTATAATGTATGTTAAGGATAGAGTAGCCAGTAGATGAAAAACAAGAATAAAAATATAGAGTTTTTCTAAGATTCTCTCCCCTATGATCTTCTAAGCCCATCTACTATCTTCAGAAGAGACAAAAACGTCTTAAAACTATAGACTAGACTTCACCATCTATAAAGGGAACAGTGTAAAATTTTGAAATCAGACAGCATTCAATCACTCATATTTTATAATTTTTAAAATAATATTTAATAATTTGACAATAGAATAAGGGAACAATGCTTAAAATAGCTGAATAAAAATTTAGGAACCTTCTTATTATATCAAAAAGTCTACCAATGGAAACTATTAGAAGATATATCTGAAAGTAAAATAAAACTAGATAAAGCACCATACAATAAATGTCAATGATAACATTTGACTGTGTAAACCAGGACAGCCATGAATTAGGCAATATAATACGTACACATTCTTCTATCTTCTCTAAGCTTGATGGTTTTTCCTAGTCATACTTTAAAAAATCTCAACAAGTTGTTATTCAGTCTATGAATACTGTACACAGATGAAAGCTGATCATGTCTAAACCAATAGACAAAACTATATTCTAAGAGTAAACATATAGAGAAAAAACTCAATTCAAAATTAGAATGTTAAATACTTCAAAATAATAATGGTATTTGTTTCTAAGTGACATGGTTGTGGATAACATTTTATTTTCCAAACTTTCTTTTTTTTTCCCCAAACTTTCTAATACTCGCTATAATCAATATGTATTATTTTATATTGTCTTATCATGAGGCAAAATAAATGTTTTAAATTTTTAAATTTCCACATGAATTCAACTTTGTATGGGTTCAATTGATAAGCAGTTACATAATGTTAAAGAAGGCTTCTAAAATCCTACGTAATTCATCTAATACACAAGCAGTTTTACTTGTATGGCTATTAGGCTTAATTAATTATTATTATTTAATTAATTATTCACCTAACCAAAAGTCAACATGTAGCATGCTTGCCTGGTAGCACAGACGGGAAAGAATCTGCCTGCAAAGCAGGAGTGAAAGTGAAAGTGAAATCGCTCGGTCGTGTCCGACTCTTTGAGACCCTATGGACTGTAGCCAGTCAGGATCCTCCATCCTTGGAATTTTCCAGGCAAGAATACTGGAGTGGGTTGCCATTTCCTTCTCCAGGGGATCTTCCCGACCCAGGGATAGAACTCAGGTCTCCCGCATTGCAGGCAGACTCTACCAGCTGTGCCACCAGGGAATCCTGAGTTCAATCCCTGGACCGGGAAGATCCCCCGGAGAAGGGAATGGCTACCCACTCTAGCATTCTTGTCTAGGAGATTCCATGGGCAAAGAAGCCTGGTGGGCTACAGTCCATGGGGTTGCAGACAGTTGAACACAACTGAGAAACAAATACTTTCACTTTCACTATAGGCCTAATTATTATTATTTAATTAATTCTTCGCCCAACAAAAAGTCAACAAGTAGCATAATGTGAGATTACATACTTGTTGTTTATTAAAAAACCAGAACTCAATCTGATTATATAAACTAATCTTTTCCACTCACACATAAAACATTTGTGAAAATAATAAGGGCCCAAAGGAACTAAAGAAAAGTTCAAACAGTCCAAGGAAAATCAATTTATCTTTAATTGAAACAGAAATTAGGTTAAATTTGGTCATTTTCCAGGCTTTTTTATAAAACTGATAAATTTGTCCATGGAATCTTCAGGAATATAACTTACTTCTCTTTCTGTTAAGGCATATACTAAAGTACCTACACAATTAGGGCCCTCCTGATTCTGTAAAACCACTCATTCAGGAGTGTTATTCTCAAATTTCCAGTAATAACTGAGTAATCTGGAGGTTTGCTTAGAGTTTGAATATACATGCCTGGGTTGAATCAAGCGTATTAATCATTCCATTCTACATACTCTGTATAATGTAATGAACCCTAACAGACTTCCCATTTCCTGTATCTCATTTTTATTTTATTATACCACAAGGGTTAAGACCAGAAAAGAGACACCTTAATTTTTTAAAAGGTAGTGGAAAACATGGCTACTGAATTTCCTAATAAAATTACTGAAAGCATTTATACTCAAATTATAGTTATGTTTTACTTAATATTTTTATCCTCACTAAAAAAGGGGGGAAGAAAGGAAAGTCTCTTATTAAAGGTCATGTTTTTACTCAGTTCTGGAATACTCATTTGGACCCTGCAAATAAAAAGCTTTTAAGTGCCATTTCTACAAATTCCTATTACTATATCTGGTTCAAGAAGCAAGTCTATTGTTAACAAAATGAAAACATTCCCACATATACCACTGACAAGATTTTTAATGACCAGACTGGCCATTTACCTACTTTCATTTTTTAAAATTTCAAAGGATTTACTCATTTTTGATAGATACCTTAGAACTCATTAGACTTAGCTGGAGTTTCTCTGATCCTCAAAGAGACAATGAATTCAGGATTTTAATTAGAAAGTCTGGTTTCCATGACTAAACTCAAGGCTTTACTTTTGAATGTAAAATTATATTTAAGGATATCATGTTGTTCAGAATTAACTACATAACATGACTGTTGGGTAAGCCACATACAAATTCAAGATCTGCATCACTAATACAATAACACTACCCAATAGCAAAAATACCACTGGATGCATTAGACTTTACTAAGCATCACCACATATGTCACATTACATAATATTCACAAGTTGTAGGAAAAGCAACATCATTTATGATCTTCAGTTGATATCTGTTGTTTACTTACAGCCCAGGACCTACTTCTCTTTCCTAGAGTGCTCTGATTTCCTTCTGAGGATTTATCTTATATCCACTGGACAGACATGGAACTGGACTCAGAAGTTAATCATCTCCCAAGAAGTTCGCACATTAACCTAGTTAGGCCAACCTCTGGGGTCTCTCCTGTAAATCCAAATCCTGAGCAGAGAAATAAAGACACTAGAAATATTTAGCGGTTTTCATTTCAGCAGGAGAATCCAGATCAGATTCTTTCTGCTACAAGACTTATTGGAATTCTCCAAACCTCTGAAGATACTATGATTACTTCTCCATTTCCAAGCCTGGTTTTCTAGCACTCCAGGTGTACCCTTTTACACCTAGAGCATCTGAAAGGCAAAAATGTTAAGTAGTTTTTCCCAGGTTGCTCAGAAGCAAAAGAGTGATAATCTCATGACTCAATGCAGTGTTCTTTGCACTCTACCACAAAGATAAAGATGATCATACAACATTTTCTACTGAAGCATAATTGATTTAAAATATTATATTAGTTTCAGATGTACAGCATATTCAGTATTTTTATAGATTAAACTCCATAAAAGGTATTACAAGATAATTGCTATAATTTCCTGTCTTATAACCATATCCTTGTTGCCTATCTCTTTTATAGAACAGTTTGTATCTCTTAATCTCATGCCTCTATCTTGTCTCTCCCACTTCCATCTTTCCACTGGTAACCACTAGTTTATTTCCTATATCTGTGAGTCTGTTCAAATTATTATGTGCTATCATTTGTTTTATTTTTTAGAATCCATACATAAGTGCTATCATCTAGTATTTGTCTTTCTATGCTGACATTTCACTAAGCATAGTATTCTCTAAGACCATCCACAGTGCTGTGAGTGGCAGAATTTCATTCTTTTTATAGCTAAGTAATATTCCATTGTATATAAACCAGATCTTCTTTATCCATTCATCAGTTCATTGACACTTGGGTCATTTTTGTGTCTTGGCTATTGTAAACAGTGCTACTGTGAACACTTCAATGTGAGTTTTTATCCTGAATAGATGATGAATTTTGTCAAATACTTTTCCTACCTCTATTGAGATTATCATGTGATTTTTAGCCTTTCTTTTGTTAATATAATGTGTCACATTGATTGATTTGCAAATATTGAATCATTCTTGCATGATTCCTGGAACAAATTCAACTTGATCATGATGTATGATCCTTTTATATACTGTTGGATTCAGTATGCTAGTAATTTGTTGAGGATTTTTGCATTTATATTCATCAAAGACATTGATCTGTAATTTTCTTTTTTTGAATGTCTTTGTCTGGTTTTGATGTTAGGGTAATGGTAGCCTCTTAGAATGAATTTGAGAGTGTTTCATTCTCTTAAATTTTCTGGAATACTTTAGGAACAATAAGCATTAATTCTTTATATGTTTGGTAGAAATCCCCTGTGAAGTCATCCAGTAGTAGACTTTCATCTGCTTAAAGTTGTTTTGTTTTTTTTTAATTACAAATTCAGGTGCACTTATAGTGATCAGTCTGTTCAAATTGTTTCTTCTTGATTCAGTCTTGACGGCTTTGTTTCCAGAAATATGTCCATTTCTTCTAGGTTGTCCAATTTGTTGGCACATAACTTCATAGTATTTTCTTATGATTGCATCTCTGCAGTGTCAGTTGTTATTTTTCCTCTTTAATTTCTTATTTTATTTATTTTGGTCCTCTCTCTTTTCTTCTTGGTGAACCTGGCTAAAGGTTTATCAATTTTATCTTTTCAAAACACCACCTGTTGGTTTCATTGATCTTTCCTATTGTTTTTGTACTCTTTATTTGTTTCCTCTCAGATCACTATTATTTCTTTCCTTCTGCTGACTTTAGGATTTGTTTATTCTTCTTTTTCTAATTCCTGTAGGTGGTAGTTTAAGTGGTCTGAGAATCTTGTTTCTTGAGGAAGACCTGTATCTCTATGAATCTCCCTCTTAGGACTTCTTTTGCTGCATCCTATAGATTTCTCAAATGTATCTCCATTTTCATTTGTCTCAAGGTATTTTCTGATTTTCTCTTTGATTACTTCATTAACTCATTTTTTTTTAGTAGCATGTTGTTTCATATCCATGTGTTTATTTGTTTCCCATTTTTCTTTTTGCAACTGATTTCTAGTTTCATATCATTGTGGTCAGAAAAATGATTTATATAATTTCTATCTTCTTAAATTTCTTGAGACTTGTTTTGTGACCTAGCATGTGGTTTGTCCTGAAGAACATTCGATGTGTGTTTGAGAAGAATGTATATTTTGCTGTTTTTGGATTTATTGTCCTGTGGGTATCTATTAAGATCATCTGTCCTATTGTTTCATTTAAAACCACTGTTGCCTTATTGATTTTCTGTCTGGATGATCTGTGCAATAACATAAGTGGGGTGTTAAGGTTCCATCCTATTACTGTATTATTGTCAATTTCTCCCTTTATGTCTGTTAGTATTTGCTTTATATATTTATGTGTTTCTGTATAGGTTACATACATGTTAATGAACATAATATCCTTGCTATATTGATCCTTTTATAAAATCATTCCCTTCTTTGGTTTTTTTTATAGCTTTTATTTTCAAGTCTATTTTGTCTGAAAATATATGAATTTGCATGAAATATCTTTTTCCATCCCTTCACTTACAATCTATATGTCTCTTTAGTTCTGAAAGTGAGTCTCTTATAAGCAACATATAGAAGGATCTTGTGTTTTTTGTCTAATTGGCCACTTTACATCTTTTGATTGGAGCATTTGGTCCATTGACATTTAAAGTAATTATTGATAGGTATGTACTTATTATCATTTTATTACTTGTTTTCCTATTGTTTTTATAATTTTATAATTTTTCTCTGTTCATTTTTTCTTGTTGTTTCTTTTCTTGTGATTTGATGGTTTTTCTTAATAGTATTCTTACATTTCTTTCTTTTTATTGTTGTGAATCTATTGTAGTTTTTGATTTGTGGCTGCTATGGAGTTCAGATACTTTGATATATAACTACATCTACTTGTTTTAAATTGGCAGTCATTTAAGTTCAAATGCTAAAAGATCTCCATTTTTTTTTTTACTCTCCACCCCCACATGTTGTGTTTTTCATATAATATTTTATATCTTCACATTTATCCCTGTTTATTGTAGTTAAAGTTGCTTTTATCATTTTTTGTCTTTTATTCTTTGTACTGACTTATTTCAGGGGTTGATCCTCAGTTCTTACTATAGATTTGCCTTTCTTAATAGGATTTTTCCTTTCCTATAGATTCTTGTTTCCTTTCTACTTAGAGAAGATCCTTCAACACTTGTTTTAGGGTAGGTTTAGTATTGATTAACTCTTTTAGTTTTTGCTTGTCTGAGAAGATATGTATATCTCC
This sequence comes from Muntiacus reevesi, assembly GCF_963930625.1. Lineage (NCBI taxonomy): Eukaryota > Metazoa > Chordata > Mammalia > Artiodactyla > Cervidae > Muntiacus > Muntiacus reevesi. The sequence continues at coordinate 74,670,735 of NC_089256.1, read as the reverse complement.
TTCAATTCTTAATGATAATCTTGCTGGGTAGAGTATCCTAGGTTGCAGATATTTCCCTTTCAGCACATGAAATGCAACATGCCACTTTTGGTCTGCAAAATTTCTGCAGAGAAATCAGTTGAGAGCCTTATAGAGATTCACTTGTATATGATTTTTAGTTCTTCTCTTGCTGCCTTTGGAAATTTCTGTTTAAATTTTGCCATTTTAATTATGATATGTCTTGGTGTCGGTTTGTTTGGATTCATCTTGTTTGGGACTCTCTGTGCTTCCTGTGCCTAGATATATGTTTCCCTCTTCAGTTTTTGAGAGTTTTCATTCATAATTTCCTCAAATACATATTTGATCCCTTCTCTCTCTTCTCCTTCTAGGACCCCCTATCATGCAAATGTTGGTACATTTAAAGTTATCCTAGAGATATCTTAGGCTGCTTCCATTTTTTAAATTTGTTTTTCTTTTTGGTGCTCTGATTGGATGATTTCCATTATTCTATTTTCCACATCACTTTTGTGACTTTCTATATCACTTACTCTGCTATTCATCCCTTCTATTGTGCTTTTTATTTCAGCTATTGAATTCTTCATTTCTGATGGCATCTTTTTTTATATTCTCTAGTCCCTTGTTAAGGTTTTCACGTTTTTGTGTTCTTTACCCTAATTCAATTAAGATTTTTATTACCAATGCTTTGAATTCTTTATCTGATAAATCGTTTGCTTCTGTTTCATTATTTATTCATTTTTCCAGAGGTTTTCTCTTGCTCTTTCAAGTGAAAGCAGTTTCCAAGTCTTTTCATTTTCAACTTTCTCTGCTTCTATGAATTTAAGTGAAACAGTAATCTATTTCAGTTTTAAAAGGATGTTCTTATGTAGAAATGTCCCTATACAGACTGCATTGCCCAATGCATTTAGTGGGAAAGCTAGATCTGACATGGATATAAGTCACATGTTTCCTCAAGGTCTTCTGGAAGCTCTCAGCTTTGTAGGTGGTGGGGCTGGAGATGGAGGGGGGCAGAGTGTTCATTCAGCATGGGCTGGGACACACACCTCAGCGGAGGCTGTCACTGGAAACTCAGCAGCCTCAAGAACAGTCCTCTCTCCACCCTACCTCCAGGGCAGGTCAGCTCCTCTCGAGTGGAGTACAGACTTCCCACAGTCCTCCTGTTGGTCCCAGTGGTCCTTCACTAGCCAGTGGTGCTCATCTCACTCACATAGGACCCCAAGGCTAGGGCACCCAACCTGTATCTCTCACTCCTCACCCTCCAGGTGGATGTCCATCCATATACCCTCCCTTTCCTCTGAATCCCCTCCCAAGAGCACAGGTGCTGACTGGATCACTTTTCTTCCCTTCCTACCCAATCACTTGTGTATCTTTCTCATAGCCTTGGTTGTACAGGGGTCCTTCTGCCAGTTTCCAATTCGTTGTCAGTGAGAATGTTCCACATGTAGATGATTTTTGATGTGTTCATGGAAGAAGGTGATCTCCATGTCCTGTTACTCTGCTATTTGGTCAATATCCCATCCAACATTTTTAAATGGAGCTTCATCTTCCAATGGTGAAATTGTTTTAAAGTTTAAAATCATTACAAGAACAACTTTAAACAAAAGAAAATCTAATTTTGGATAGCCATAAGTATCTTCATAAAGCTTTTAGAGAATCATCATCCATTTCCTTCAGTAATACTTTCAGATTCTTATAAGGAAGACCTTATATTTTACCATGTACTCCAAATATTGGGTTATAATGCCTACTACTAACTGTCTGGCTTTTCCAAATACTTCTCTCCTAGATTCAAACATCATACAAAGAAAGCAAAAAGATAGAGCAAATTAACTGAATCAAGAACACTAACAATAATAATGAATAGCATTTTTTGATTACCTACCATGTGTCAGGCAATCCATTGGCCTTTTTATATGTATTAAATGCTATTAAATCTTCACAACAGCATTGCAAGGTCAGTACCAATATCTCAATTTAAAATGAGTGAACAGAGGTTTAACAATGTTAAATAACTCACCCAAGTTCACAAAACTGAAATATGATAAAAACTACCATCTAAGTCCATATTCTTTCCATGAATACCATATATCCCCTTAGAATAGTAAAATGAGACATTAGGGAATAGTCTTATCCCTTTAATTTTCAAAAGCTTAGGCAAAAAGAATGTTGGTAACATCATAGACTCTGTGATCACTAGCACTGCAAAAATCATAATCAACAGAAACAATAAATCTATATTTAGAATTTGGAAAGTCACAAGATATCTACATTAAATAGAGAATCTGAATATTGTGACATTTGAAAAGACAACATCCACCCCCATTTGATGTCAGAAAAGGCTTACATTTTGGAAAAGTCTAGAAATCTTGCTTTCAGGTTTACAAGGGATAAAGTACCATCACTTTCTCTCCTAGATTTCTCTGCCTTCCTGCTACATTCCTCTCCAAAAAGTTTAGCTTATATCAATCAAAATTGTCATTTTAACAGATGTGCATCTCAAACTCAATATCGCACTCTTCACAATTACTACATAACTGAACTGTGAAGGCAAAATAGTTGTTATGTGGAATATGTCTTTAAAACCTTTAGCAGTTAAGAAAAAAAAGAGAGACACACCTAGTCTTATTTTTTCCATCTGGATCCAAAACTTCAGTTCATGGGCAAAGTATATGGTATTTGTGTTGGCAAGAAGAAGGGTGTGATTTCAAAACACCATCTAGTAGTGCTGTAACGTGGCCCACAGTGCTAATGAGGCATGGTGGTGAATATCGTTCTTGTAATAGTATCAATTGTTTCAATATGTAAAAGCCTCTTTAAAGCTATGTATTGAACCTATACTTATGCCTAGCCATCCTAAAATTGAATCCTACAAGTTACTAACAGACTTAAGCTTTCAACCATCTCTGAAAATAGATCAAAAGGCACACCCTGCTCAAGATGGCTCAATAATGTCCTTTTCTGGGAAAAAGTGAGAGCAGTTCTCAAAAGAACACTTTTTTAATTGAATGATTGCACAACCTAATAGAGGGATTGCCGAGATTTGGTGTTTGGTGAGGGGAGATTCAACCTTGCTAGATTACCCTCACTTCATCTGGAGCTCTGTCCCCAGGAAGCTGTTAAAATCAAACAACCAAGAATGACATCAGTACAGAGCTTAATGAAGATGTCCTGTAGTGGAACTTAAACAAATGTAAATGTACTTATTTTTCCTATTTGATTAGTTGCTGTATTCCTCCTAGAGAAAACACTTTTCAGATACCTTGAGAGATTAGATCGTGGCTAATCTATACATATTATCTGTACATACTATAGTGCTACTGCTTGTTATCTTCATACAACATCATTAAGAAGAGCTCACAAGCCAGATTTCACACTCACAAGCACATATTTTTTTCATATTTCATTATTGTTCAATCCATACCCAACAAAATGATCCCATCACCAACCAGCCTGGCTGCCTAAATAAGATTTGTAGGATCCTATCAATGATGGTGATGGTAAGTAAACCATGAGGCATGTTGTCAATTCTGCCTCTAAAAGGTTGGGATGTGACCTTGTGTATCCACAATATAATTTTACTATTTATACTGTCTAAAGGTATGCCACCATATAGTGATTTGCGGCCACAAAACTCCCCTAACTATCACACTCTCAACAGAAGCATATAAGTAAGACATGGAAGAATAGCTGGCCAATTGCACCTGCATTTTTGCATCTGCAACTAAAAACTGATCCAAATGGAAGGCAACACCCATAAGGTAGAGGTGTGGGGAGAAATTGGGCCATGGGTGTTCTATAATATAGTAGAACTTCCTCCATGCTGTTAAGTGAAAAATAGAGATTAGACACAGGAAAACAAACAAAGTCCAACTTCCTCTATTTATTACCTCAGGGTTTATATCAGATCTGGTAAAAAATTATTGAATAAGATAAGATTCCACTGTATCCAAGAATAACATACCTTGGGATTCTCAAAGAAGGTAAATTTAAATAAAGTCAAAATCCCTCCCTAGTCCTAGAGCAACTTTTTTTCTTACCAACATGGAGTATTACATGCCATTATCAAAGGCATATCAAAGCATCACACAACTTAATTCCACGTTTCCATGTTTGAAAACATGGTCACCTTTTGCTGGAGGCAAGAAGAAAAGGAAGGCCATGATGCTTTTTGGGGGCTCCATGGAAGCCTGTTTTTCCTCTTCATCAAAACCTGAAAATAAGGGCTCTTTCTCCATCTTTATCCTGAAGGTGGAACTGTGGTCCCTGAAAGCCTCTCGCTGCCTTCTTTCCTGGCGTTTCCAGCCTCCCATCAGTCAGAGGAAAGAGTGCCCCCACAGGCCATCATTAACCTGCCAATTCTGCCTCCAAACAAGGAGGACAAGAGCTCACTAATTTGAAGATCAAAAAGCCACTTGTCCATTATATAATTGGAATGAAAGGCAAAATGTTGCCGTTCTGAAGAGCACAGTAATTACTAGCTGTTAATTGCTCTCTCGTGGTGGCTCACTTTTAATTAAAAAGAACAGCTCGTTGCAGGCCGATAAGCAATGGTGGAGACCAGCGGTTTAATCAACAAAGCAGAAAAATTTGTTTCTGCCGTGGCCAACAACTGCTTGAGAAATCTTCAGATGTCCAATTGAGATTAAAAACTGTCTATTTAGTGCAGTCAGATTTTATTTTAACCAAGGAAATGACTATTTGAAGTCTTCCAATGTGAGTGTCTCCGCCACATCCCCGCTGGTGCCGTGGGGACTAATCACGCACTGGGGTTGTGATCACTCAAGTAAAGAAATTTAGCGACTTTCCTCTTGACTTCATCATTCTTGGGTAATTGGCCTGTCTGAGGTGAGTACTCTTTCTTTCTTTTTTTTTTTTTTTAAAGAAAGCGCTTTAAAGTATGGAAGGCCCACAGACTGTGCATTTAATTACTGTTCATATTTCATGCAGTCAAACTGAATTTCATTTAAAAAGAAAATGATTTACCTATCTTAAAGAGGCCATATATGCTCTGCTTTGTTTTTTATTTCTAGGGGTTATACAGTTACATGCCCCTCCCCCAAAAAATGCATTTAGGGCATCAAAGTTAATTCTGTAAGATGCTCCTCTATCTTTTCCTCTTTCATCTAATAGCCACAAATGACAGCTATCCTTAGGAGGGGCGGGGGGATACTCCCTGGAAAAATAATACTACATTTAGGTAAGAAGGTTTCCTAGGTTAAGTGGGGTTACTTGGCCCCAGTTTGGCTCGTATTTCTCCAGTTGTGAACTGCATGTCCACTCCATGCATCTTTTCTTCTCCCCCTTCTTCTAGATTGTGGTAGCTGGAAAGCCATTTGTTTTTAAATTTGCATGTGCTTCCACTTAACTGTCCTGTATGAATCTCAAGCTATGTTTAAGTCTAGTCTTTCATCAGGGAGGAAATAACTGCTGTCTTTACTAATCATAAGAAACGCATCTCTTTGTTGTCTGGATTATATTAAGAACGTTCCTCAATCACAATGCCAGTGATACAAACTGTTGGTCAAATATCTACCATACGAATTGGGGAAGCATTAGCACTAGTCATCCTGCACAAAATAGTTTATCACTTCAGCTCAAATGGTCCTTCTAAAAGCATCTGTTGCTTGCCAGCCACTAAAGCAAACTTCTCTTTCTCCTAAACTGATAGTCTTAAGATAGAGCCTACAGATAAATGAGTAAGTTAATTCAGGATAATGAAAAACTAACCAATTGTTAGCTTAATTTCATAGTCCTTATCTTCTCTTTGAAAACACTGCTGACGTCAGGCTGATGGATACTGGCACCTCCTACTTACTTCCATGCTAGAGTCAGGTAGGCCTCCCTCCTGCTAGGGAATTCATCAACTGAGTCCTAAACTGGCTCTCCTTAATTAAGGTGTCTGTTTTCAGAAACAAAGGAAGGAAAAGTTTTACTGAGTTTTCTTTTATCCTTCTTTCCATTTATATCCAAGAATCAACAGTCTGCCATTGTAGAAAGAGTAGAGCCCAATCTTAGTTTAAATCCCAACTTTATTATTTCTTAATGAGTAACCATGGGAAACATACTCAGTCTCTTAAATCTCAATTCAGTCCATGGAGTAAATAAGTCTTTTAAGAAATTGTTGCCAAAAGTAAATGAAATAATATTTTGAAGATAGTAGCAGTTTGGTAAATGATAGCTATTCCTAGGCAATGTTGGATACTGGTGATAGGATATGCATACTAAGTCAAGAAGGGTTCCTCCCCATGGAATCCTCTGTTTACTTTCAAACATGGTAGGTGGAACTGGAGAAGAAAATCCCAGAACTGTTTTGTTGAATAGTCTCCATTTCCTTCCACCTCTACACTTCATCACTGCATACATGTCATTAATTAATTTACAGTAAAATCTGGCATGAGGAGGTAGGACACAGTGAATCAATGAATGCTCCCAAGAGAAATTTGATAGTAGACTCACTTTAATAAAAAGGTGGGAAGGCAAAAAAGAAGACAGAGAATTGTTTTCTGAAACTTAAGTTTCTGAAAATTTTCCCCAGGATGTTAATGAGCAAAAGAAGAACACACCACATGTACACACACACACACACACACACACACACACATATTTCTCCTGACATCCCTTACCACATCTATCAATCCTATAAATAAGTTTAGTGACCTTATTTATGATAAACCTGAGAGAAAACTGTTTATATGAGCAGCACTATCTTTTAATTTAAGAAAGCCTTGCAACTTGAAAAATACTGAAATTATTTTCTCCTAAAATATATATTGAAAAATTGTTGCCTCTTTGATATATTCCTTTCTGTCCCTTCTTCTACTGGGAACTATTATGTGGCTTCTTTTCTTTCTCACTGATAGTTAAGAAGCTTTTAAAACTAATATTGAAGCCAACAAAAAATCAAATGTCTTAGATGAAGAATATTAGTTTTATTTTCAGTTACAAAATAAACTGGAACCTGTAGTCATCCTTTCTGTATACAATCATGGAAACATCAAGTGATGGAGTTGAAAGAGATTTAGAAGAGTCTTTTGCAAATATAGTCTAGGCCTTTAAAAGTTACAGAAGAAGTACAAATAGTCACTAAATTCCATACTTAGATAGAAGTCAAAGAGAACTGCTACTGTGCCGCAGGACTTCATCTTCCCCCAAAGGCTGAGTGGCAAATGGTCCCCCTATGTAAGAATAGAATTTGGCATTAGAAAGGGAGTGATCCAGTTATCAGAAGCAGGCTCTACTACCAGCTCCTGGCTTGAACCTGGATGGATCCTGTCACTGCCCTGATGTGATGACTGATGTAGAGAAACTCTGACAGCCAATTCAGTGTAAGGAGTCTGTTTTTCTATAACTGTGTTGTATGGTTAGTCACTCAGTCATGTTTGATTCTTCGTGACCCCATGAACTGTAGCCTGCAAGGCTCCTCTGCCCATGGGGATTCTACCCAGGCAAGAATACTGGAGTGGGTTGCCAAGCCCTCCTCCAGGGGATCTTCTCAACCCAGGGATCGAACACTGGTCTCCCATATTGCAGACAGATTCTTTACCATCTGAGCCACCAGGAAAGTCCTTTCTAAAACTACTTTTTTTTTTTTTTCAATTTTGTGGTAAAATATACATAAGATAAAATTTACCCTTTTAACCATTCTTATGTGTACAATTTAATCATAAACATTTTAAGTGTACATCACACATTGTACAAGTATTCATTTTAATGTACCAATTCTGCACATTCATATGTGCAATCATCACTACCATTCATCTCCAGAATGTTTTCATACATTCATTCATTCATTTCAGTTCATTCTGAACTGAAACTCTATACCCATTAAACAGTAACTCATCATTTTCTTCCCACTCCCAGTTTCCTGTAACCACTATTCTACTTTCTCTATACATTTGCCTATTCTAGGTACCCCATATAAATGGAATCATACCTTACTTGTCCTTTGATGTCTGGCTTATTTCATTTAGCATATTGTTTCAAGGTTCACCCATGCTGTAGCATACGTCAAATTTTCACCTTTTTTTTTTAATTACTTTATTTCATTGAAGGATAATTGCTTTATAGAATTGTGTTGGTTCCTGCCAAATATCGACATGAATCAGCCATAGTTATACATATGATAATTTTACCTTTTTAAGGCTGAATACTATTCCACTATACAGGCAGAACACATTCTGTGTATCCATTAATCTGTTGGTGGGCATTTAGTTTCTACCTTTTTAGCTATTGCTAATAATGCTGCTATGAACCTTGATGTACAAGCATCAAAGTGCCTACTTTCAATGACAACTTTTGAGATTCAGGAACAGCGCAAGCAGACTTAAAAGGCTATTGGTAGTGGTCTGTCGGCATTGGGCTCATGTGTCCTGCTTAGAGTCAAGAAGACAGGTACAACATTGCTTGACTTACTTTGTACCATACCAACTACCAGAAGCTGCTCAACAAAGGTCTTATAACAACAGAAAGCACACTTGGCCTCTTTGGATCAATTACATATTAAGCTTAAATCCTCTTATATGGTGTGGGCAACCTCCTGCCCACGCACTGTGCTAGTTAAGGGCAAAAGCGAAACAATCTGTTTATGCAGGGGCTTCTCTGAACACTCAGCTTCCTGTGTCTACTCACGACACCCAGAACCAGCAGGTCCGGGATGACTGTAGCCAATTCCGATCACCGTGAACTCTTGGGTTCATTTCATGATTGGGAGGTGGAGGGGGAGCTTTGTTTTCCTACTTCCTGTTTCTAATTTTTAGGCAGCACCTGTCACCAGCAGTCTTGACTTTCACAGTTTTCTTTTGAGTCTCTTGGCTTTTTTTTCCCATACTTGTTCTAAGGTTTATCAGAGGAAACACTTGCCCTCCCAAGGATGGCCTCCACGCTGTGACAGATTAATCCAAGTTGAGTGAACTTCCTTCAGACAGAGGACACTAATTATTATGAAGGCACTTAGAACACAATGCGAGCTGACATCTGACAGACCATTCCCTGCCAGCTCTGCATTGTCTTAATGTCAGACCCTGTCAGTTCCCAGCCTTAATTACATCCTGTTTACAAACATTAGGCCTGACTTCAGATGAAGCCTTAACAAAGGTTGACAAAGGTCAGGGTCACATCGCAAGGATGTTATCTGTCTGTACTCTCCTCCCGATAAACCAGAGGTAGAGGGCTGATTCGGGAGATAGCATTCAGGGCAGAAAAATGCACTGTGGTCACTGGAATATCTAATCTCTGTGGACACATTTTCATCCAATCTGCTTAGCACTGTGGCAGGCAGAGGGGCCCAGATTTAGAGGACCAACTCAGTGCAGCTTGTTATCTGAAATCCCCTGAGGGCAGACGTGGCAAAGGTGTTGGGAAAAACCTTCAGCAGGAAGGCGGTAGTCACCCTTTGCTACTGAATCAAGAAAAACAAACTCAAGTATTAAGAAGGAACCCCAGTTAAAATAGAGACTTGTGTCAAAGATAACAAGCAAATCTTAACTAGTACACATAACCTGATTTTTTTTCATTCATTATTTTTGAAATGCTTTTATGTTAAAGTCAAGTAGCAGATTTTTTTTTCTTAGATTCATTTTACATGCTAGACTTGTAGGTATCACATGAGACTTTCATTCAAAGCAATCAAACTTGGTTACCTATGAATTTTAATAGGTTATAGCAGTAATTAATAGTATAACCTATCTTTTTTTCTTTTAAGTTTTGGCCTTCAGTGGTCACCTCCAATCTCTATATTTTACAAATAGGAAGACAGTGGGTTGAATCATTTAACACAACTAGATCTTACAGTACACTGGTGGCAAGGCCAGGCTGGAACCAAAATCTCTCAGACCTAGTCTGGGGTTCTTTGGAAGTAAACACTTTATTTTTTTAAGAATTCTTAAGGAGTCTGGCATCTAGGTACTAGGCATCTGTTTAACAACTTGTTCATTTTGCCTTCTCAGCCTTCTTACCTAAAGATCTAAAGAATTTAGATTCTTTTCATCTTATAGGTCCTAACATATAAATTTTTTCAATGTTCTTCTTTCAAATGCGTTTCCTTAAGTCTTGTAATTCCCATAGCGCCCACAAAAGCACTCAGTAGATAGCATATAACTGCTTGAGCACACCTTGGTTCTTCCCCATTTTCAAGACTTCTGCTGTGCTAGCTCCATGTCATTTTCTTACCGAGTCCAGTGAGCTGCAATGTGTTCAACAGACTTGCTTCCTATATGTACATCTTGTAGAAGTCAGTTTAGGTGTATCTCTAACAACTTTGTCATAATTGGGGGCTCTTTTTGTCTTTTTTTTTTTTTTTTTTTTTTTTGATGTGGACCATTTTTAAAGTCTGTATTTAATTTGTTATAATAGTTCTTCTGTTATATGTTTTGGTTTTTTGGCTGTGAGGCATATGGCATCTTAGTCCCCAGCCAGGGATCGAACCTGAACCAAGATTGAACCTGTCTTCTGGAAGACCAAAGTTTAACCACTGGACATCCAGGAATGTCCCTATCGTGTAAGTTTTTCAGGTCATCGTTTCATAGAAATGGCCTCTTTTGGTGTCTAGTTCTTCCCGCATCAGCAACACTGCCTGCCACACCCCAACACACAAAGACTCACCCTCAGGCCTACAGTTTAGCCCTCCCTCCCAAGAAGATCCCAGAACTCTGGCCCTACAGTTTCAATTTCTTGCCACCAGTGGGTAACTCTGAATTTTTTAGGCTTAATCCTAACTCTTCACTTCTTTTCTTCCTCATCTCTGTGAGAGGTCTCTACACAAACACAATAAGCCTAAGTACAAATCATTTCCAGGGTCCCTATCCCAATCCTCCCATCTTGAAAGAAGAAACATCATTCTCCTAATCTCTAATTTTTAAACTTTGAGAGTCATTTCTTGCCCCTACCTACTTCCTTATAGTGAAGAACCATGTCTTGTTCATTGCTTTCTCCGAAGTACCTGCCACAGTACCTCAAACATAGTAGGCACTTATTAATGCATGGATAAATGAGCAAAAACAATCAAAGGATAAGCAAAGGAATGGACAAACTTGGTGAAATCAGAGTCTTTGATAATTCTTTTTCCACAATATCCCAGCATTCCTTTTCCACTTCATCCATTTCAACCATCTTGATTTTCAAGGCTCTCTTCACCAGGAAACTGATTTACTACAAACCATACTTGGTTCATCTGCCTTAATCTCTCCATCTAAATACCGCACACTCCCCTCCCCATCTATGACTAGGCACAGATAGTAGCGCTGTACCAAAACTGGTGCTTGACTCTCACCTAAACTACAGACCCCTTACAACAATCCTATCAAATATTCTAATTTGTTATATAAAAATGTCAAGTAGCTCTAGGCCCCAGTCCAATTCCTGACAAGTGTGACTTATTCTATTCCTCCAGGATGACGATGAAATGCTGTTAACTATCATTTGACTCCACTTCTCTGAACAGGTGTGCACCCCATAACATTCTGTGGTCTAGACTAGAGTTCCTAGCTTATGAGAGATTATGTCATTTGGGACTGAATCCAAGACTTGGCTTAAATAAAGATGCATTACTGCCTTGCTGCTCATGCATCCACCGCATTCACAGAGTGAAGGCAGATGAATCTGCCCATCAAGTGTAACACAGAACTCTCTGATGACAAACTTGACTTATGGTAGTAAAATTGAGGTTACAGTGAAATTGAACTAAAATCCCTAGGTGTTATACCACTTTAACTTGCTTCACTCACTGTGATGAGCTACATAGTTCAGAAGGCAGTAGTTAATGCAGGTTAAAGAGTTGTGTCCTAAGATATTTCCACCATGGAGCTGTAAAGTTTGTGTTTGTTATGTCTGCCAGCTAGTGGCTGGAATATCCAGTAGGAATTTCTCTCAATTAGCAAAGGGAATAAAGGCGTGATGGGGGCAGCAGGGAAGGAGGAGGGCCAAGGGAAAGATGAATGAAAAACTGAATTCTTTCCTGTAAAACCTTAAGGAAGTGTGATAAAGCTGGCCTTTTGGCATGCATTACATATACATTTTAGTGCTAAGTACAGTTTAAAGATGGACAATAATCATCTGTTATCTGGGTAACACTGACATGTTAATGGTTCTATTTGCAAGTCTTAAGACATGATCAATAATTGAGAGCTTTAAAAACATCAGGCACACCTGCAACTTCTTTTCACAACTGAAAAATAACTGCTTGCTCTTTTTTCAGATGGTTGTTTTATTTTCATTGCATTTGCCACGTCAGTCACATGCACAACTCACTCTCCCATCAGAATTGGGTTACAGCCAGTGGCTAGCGCCTCCGGAAATACAGACCTAATATTTCACAATAGCTCTACAAGGGTCTGCAACCACATGCTTTACTAACCCAAACAAGAAAATCTAATTTTAGTGGGAGAGGAGTTGAGAGGGTCAGAAGGAAACCATGTCAGTAATTTAGTACATACCTTTATATTTGGGGGTATGCGAAAGTTCAGTGCTTAAGTGAACTTCCAAATTCCTAGTATGCTCACAATAAGCTGTTTAATTCAAGTGTAAGGAATCTCACCACAGGATTTCATAAGATGTAATTTCTCAAAAAAAAAAAAGACACTGACACAAAAATTCTACAGCTCTGAAGCACAGTCAAGAACAGATATCATTTTACAAAATCACTCAGTTTGCCTAGCTGATTCTGCCTTTTTTAGTGGTGGATAGTGGGGATCATGGAGAGTGACTAAAAGGATTGGTGTGCAAGGAGCCCAGAGCCCATGAAAACAAAGGCTTCAGGAGTGCAAAATTGAACAGGACTCCTCAGCACCCACTAAAAAAGGAATCATGGTGGTTGAAGCAGCAGTTATGCCCCAACTGGTCCTGAAGCCTTGAGTATCAAATCTTTCCTTTCATTCAGCTATCTGAATCTAAAGGACAGTTTTTAATTTAAAATGCTAGCTTTGATTGTCAAACTGTCCTGTGCGTGGGGTGGGTCCAGGTTATGTGCTCAATCTCCTCTCCCCAGCCCCTTGAGCAGACATCTAATACCCAGCACACAGCAAACACCCAATGCGGTACATGGGATGTGCGAATCGATGAGAGGCTGCAATAGGGGCTTGGACGTGGTCTCGGGGCCTCTGATGCATCCTACTTTAAAGCAATCTTAGAATTTTATCTTAGAGCCAGTATATTTTTAAATCAACTCCTCCACTATATATGATTCAACTCAGGAAATAAATAGAAATAAGGGATATAATTTTCTGCCTCTCTGCTGAACCATCAAAAAAATTTTTAATCTCAGTAGACACAGTGATGGGCAATTTTGCCTTAAAAAAGAACAGGGTTGTCCATAGCAGTATCACCCGCATCCCACAACTGGAGGCAGTTGCCTCCTGAGAAGGATGGGAGGGAGTGCCAAGTAAAGCTTCTGCCCAAAAGATCTAACCTCCCCCTTTATTGCAGCTCTCCTGTGGGAGGGTGGAGAATGTGGGAGGACATAGGAGGAGGGATCTGCTAGGGGATGGTGCCATGGGCCAGACCCTGAGGAACAATATTATTTTATGCTCCTGTAACAATCCCAGCTCACTCACTCCATTATATCTACCCAAGTTTCTGAGCAGCTGGGAGCTGGCCAACTCCCATAGAGCGGGCAGCCTAGGCAAATAACAGTCGTCATTGATTGATACAAAGTAAATATTCAGTACAACCATATAAAGTAAATATTATTATCACCATTTTACAGAAGAGAAAAGTAAGGTTAATCTGTTTAGCAGGTGATGAAGTTTGGATAGGAACCTCAGTTTGTCTGACTCTAAAACATGAGATTTTTTTCCAACACATCATTCTGCCTCCTGGATCTGATCCCTGTGTAAGCTCATATTCCCAGTGAGAATGTGGTTATATAAAGAGGCACTCTCTTCCGTATTCAAACTAGGCATCATTTTTAGATACAATCCTTTACATGTAAGGGCCTAATAATTTAAGATCAAATTTGAAAAAATAACAAAAACCTGAAATATCACAAAGTAACAAACATCATAGAAGTCTCTCATTCCATTATATACTACAGAATATTTTGCAAGTTTTACTTATACTTGTGAAAATAAATATATTAGCATTATGTAGCCTTTTCTGCTGGAAGAGTTCAGAGGACTTTTCAAATGCCAATTTGGTATTTGCTTAGAAAATAAAGGCTGAAATACTATAGACAAACTGTAGGAGGTATCTCTTAAATAAAATTTATCTTCCTTCTTCACATAAAACATAAGTATCTCAAGATAAAACATATATTGACACTATGGTTTAGAAGATTCCCCAGAGGAAGAAATGGCCACCCAGTCCAGTATTCTTGCCTGGAGAATCCCATGGATGGAGAAGCCTGCGGGGGCTACATTCCATAGGGTCACAAAGAGTCAGACATGACTGAATGACTGAGCACATAGCTACTATTCATTTGAGCACTGAATTTAGTGTTCAGCTTCTGGAAAAACAAGGTGAAAAAAAATGATTTATACATAAATTTCATTGTCCAATAAAAAACTTCCTGTGGATTGTTGTTTAGGAAACTCTGAAAAGGACATTTGATATCATCTACCACTATTTTACAAAAAACTAAACAGATACTCCCCATGTGACATTACTTAAATTGACCTTCAACAGAAGCTCAAGGAGAATCATTTTTAAGAGAACTAATTTGTTTCAGATGCAACTCTATTTTTCTTCTCTGGAGGTCATAGTTTAGTTTTACACTAATGAATAGTACACTTGAGTCCTTTCACCTCTTTTTCAAGATCTTTCGGTTGTCTGTACATTCTTAGCAATAAAAATTCATCTTTTTTTTTAAGGTAACATGTGGACCATTTTGTGTTTAACTGAGCCCTGTGCAAGGCACACATTCTCTTGACTCAGAGACTCTGAGCTATTAAAGATCCACCCTCAGCGTCAGAACCACACATGGCAGACCCCAGGAGTTCCAGTCACAGTTTGCCTAATTCCAGAACCAAGCTCTGAATCATCATACTACAAATTCTATTCTGTTTACCATAAGGGTGGGTGTGCAACATTTTTAACTGTATTTCAAAGTCAGGTAGGTAAGAACATCTTCCTGGGGAAATTATATTTTCTTTAGGTCATTCTTTAAGGGCAGGCTTACAGAGAAAATCTAGATGGTAGTTGCTTTTGATCAAGTGAAGAATTTGAAATCATAACCCAAATTTATTCTTAAACCTCAGCAACAACAGATAATAAATACTGCAATATGTGGGGAAATGAACAGGGTCTATATGGATGGTAGGAAGTTATATACTTCATAGAACAGGCAATAGGAGCTTTCTCTTCAGGTCACCAATCAACTCAAAGTTGGTTAAAAGTAACCAATTGTCATCATGGATAAGGTTCTAGATGAAATCAGTTAGTGGTCAAAGCAAACACCTAAAACACCATGGACCACACTATGAAAACCTAGAAGCAATTATCACTCATCGTTGCCCTGGCAGGAAGCTCCAGGGAGACCAAGGACTAAATGAGTAAAGGGACCACTATCACCTCTTAAATCTTGGGCCAACTGCTTCCAGATGAGCCATATGGCAAAGTGAGGAAATGGAGCTCTGAAATCTTGCCCAGATGTTGCATTTTTACCTAGAAATTATCAATAGTTGGGTTCCTGATCCTTTTCATTTATAAGACAATGGATTTTTCCCAACATGGTAATTTAGTTACTACTTTTAAGCAGAATATGTCTTTGAATTTTGTGGAGACTTAACCAATGTGTGCTGAAGCATGTGGGCATTTGAAGTTATAAGATGGGAAATAAAAGATACTGCTAGTTTGTCTAGGACAGTTATCCAGGAAATGGAGTGTCCTTTTAGGGCTTATACAAATTTCCTTCTCTTCATTTCCTTCTCCATTTCCTTCTCTTCAAATCAGCATAAAACACTCTGAACTCCAAAGTTTGTTAATAATTTATTAGATGAAAACTCTATAGTTACTGCTATTTTCAAAACAGTACAGTAGAAGAGTCCTTAAGCCCAAGTTGATGGCAGCTGTTTCTTATAAGTACATCCCCAAAATAACGAAAGCCCAATGTGAGCCCGAAGGTTTCCATCCATGGATTCAGTCCGGCTATATGCTAAGTACTAAGGATTCAATAGGCAAAATACAGAAATAATCCTTGCCCTCAAGGAGTTTACATTCCAACAGAGAAGTTAGACCCTGAACATCAAATCATACACAACTATCTAATTAAAAATAAAAGACAGCTAACAAATATAGCCCTGGCACCCTCCGAAAGCAGCCTAGATCCCTGAAAGGGTGGTTGAGTGAGGGGAGGGAAGCAAGAGATGTCATTATTCAAAAGCATTCCTAAGAGAATATTTTTTAAAATAAAGCTTAGAAACATTTTTCCTGGCAATTGTACTCATTGTTGATTCTGGTTATCAAGCTGAAATGCAACCAGCCCCCAAAAGTTAAAATGCCTGGATATATTGATACATGTGTACTATATATTTTATTCTCCGCTCATTTTTTTTCTTTGCCAGCCTCATATTTTATAGACATTATCATAGAGACTCCAGGAATGGCTCCATCTTAAACTTGACAACCAGAGTGACAAAGTCTTGACTTTTTTGTTTCCTTTCTACAACTAATTTTTTCAATTAAATAAACAGGAACATTTCTTTTTTTTTTTTTTTTTCTTTGCATGCTTGCATAAGAGATCTTTTTTTTTTTTTTTTTCTTTAGGATTTTTTTTATTATTTTATTTTTCAGTGGGTTTTGTCATACATTGATGTGAATCAGCCATAGAGTTACACGAATTCCCCATCCCAGTACCCCATCCCACCTCCCTCTCCACCCGATTCCTCTGGATCTTCCCAGCCCAACAGGCCCGAGCACTTGACTCATGCCTCCCACCTGGGCTGGTGGTCTGTTTCACCACAGATAATATACATGCTGTTCTTTCGAAACATCCCAGTGTAGAACCATGGCACATCTTAAAAAGTGGGAAAACGTTTGTCTACTTTTAGAAACAATTACTATGATCTAGCCTAAACCTTAAAATCATAGAATCATATTATGTTGGACTTTGAATAAATCTTAGAATGTGCCTCATCCAACCTTTCATTTTACAAATGCAGGAAATGATAATGTCTATGGATTTTTGAGGGCCTCAGTAATTTAATTCTTGAGACACTAAAGGTAGTACATATCAGAGCCACATGAAATTTGCCATCATTATGCTTCCTGTAGCAAACTTTTTCAAGGATATTTGTGAAATACATACTATGCAAAGATGAATAAGCTTGGCATTGCTGACATTAAAGAAGCTCTAGTTGGTTTCTTTACAGCTCCAAAGGGTCACCTGCAGGTTGGGACACCACCTGTTACAAGTCAGGTAGGACCCTAGACTGCCCTCCAGGATGTATGGGAATTTCATAAGAATTTTATGTCTATGTTGAGCCCATTATGATATTATGATAGATTGAGCACCCACCCACCATGCAACCAAACATACTGCATCAAAGTACTGCAGTCAATGTCTGATAAATTCACCCAGAAAAGTAAATCAAATCGTTCTTGATCTCCAGGCATCTTTGTCTTAGGCATGCAGAGATTACATGTGACCATTTAGATATAAATGTAGGAGCAAAAAGTATAGTATTAGAAATAAAGTATGCATGTGGTTGTTATAAGCCATTATGGCAGAAAAAAATATAAAAAGAAAGTAAGTGTAGGTTATGTAATCAATCTTCTTCTGACGTATGTGACAACTCACTAGCTTTTGGCCAGATTTTATAAGTAATGCTCTGAAATAGTGCACGTTTTTAGTAATTAAAGTACACAAATGACCCCACACCTTTACACACTTGCAAAGACCCAGTATTTCATGCCAGATCCAGCACTTGAAGATTTAAAAGGAGAAAATCCTGATTAGTTGTAGTCACAAGACTTTCCTAGCATGACAGATGTCAGGAGACAAGTACGACATCATATTAACAATAACTTTTTAATGGCCATCACTTTGAAAAATTGAAATTAAGATCAACCTAGCTGAGCTCTTTTATCTTTTTTTTTTTTTAATAGAAAATGAACAAACAAAATTTGATGATGAATGTACTAAGTCAAAAGGTAGCCAAAAGCAATTGGACCTTCCAGCCAAGCCCAGACCACACAGACACCTGGGTGCCGTCCCCTAAAGATAGGCCTCATCCTTCTCCAGATTTTATAATCTGGTTCTCCTGAAGAGGGGAAAAGATAATCCTCAAGAAGGATCAATCTATAGCAACAGCATTCCAAAGAAAATTCACCATCAAAACTCACCATTGTGGGTTTGTTTGATTTTTTGTTTGTTCATTTGTTGCTTTGTTTCTTGAGAGGGAGACCATCTCTCTCTAGAAAGAAGGGGAAACAGGCTTAATTTGCCCTTTTGCAGGTCAGAAACTAACTTCTGTATCACAAATTTGCAGATACTGCATTGGGCTAAGTACTTAGGCATTAATTTGAAAGCATGAAGGGCCCCTAAATGCCCATGTCCTAGCACCCTTTGTTTGCTGTCTGGACAATGTAAGAAAACATTCCAGCCAGAATCCTTAAGGAGAGTTGTTGGATTAGCAAATAAAAGTGTAGGACTCCCCATTTAACTTGCATCTCAGATGACAAATATATTTTGAGTACAAGTATGTCCCAGATATCATATGATGATATGATAAATATATAGTTGATCTAAAATTCAAATTTAACTAGGCATATTGTATTTCGTTTGGTATCATCTCCCTAAAGCTATCAAATAAGGAATTTCTCTTGGAGCTAAATATTAGCCCAGGTGGAAAAGAATATGGAGAAAGTGGGTTCTGAGCGTTTTAATGTGTCCAGGGTCCTGCAGATTGTATTCTGCTTACTTTACAGCTTCTCTGTGAGGTAGGACCAAAGTCCTTCATCCCCACTTTGAGTTAAAGAATTGCACCAGGTTACAAAGTGGAGTAGAACTGGGATTCAAATTAAGATTCTCTGACATTTTGTAGGGGGCTCTGTCCATCACTACCCTAAGCAAACATCAGAGAAGGAAGAACTTAAGAGATGGGTTGAAAAGCACAGCTTTAGCAAGCAAAAATAGCTGGCACAAGCGTGGACCCTCTTCTGTTTTCACGCTAAGTAAGCAATCATCTGCCTGTGTTCTTCACAGTCTAAGCGTGGCCATTAAGAAATGAAAGCGAGTTTAGATTTTCACCAGCCTGTTTGGATTTGACAACATTTTGCATTTCAAGAAACCAAGGTTGGCTCAACCCTTTCAGCACTGGGACCCAGATACCACTGTGATTTAAGCAAACAACTACCCCGTCGAATTTAAGAGTAAGTGATGATACAATTGTTCACCACCTCCACGCTTTCATTTACCAAGACCCTCTCTCCTTGCAAATCTATTAGGGAGAGCTCTGTCTCACTCTGCAAATATTACTAGCAAATTCTAAAATGAGTTAGAATTTATCCTTGTGCACACGCTTAGGAAATAAAAACTGAGCATCATCAATAAAAGTTAAGCTTCCCAATGTTAGGAAGCATGCCTCTTCATTCTCTAATTCAGAGAAAGTTATGGTCAGAAGAATTTTTCTGTTAGAGAACTACAGAAAACTCAACCTCATACTTCTTGCTAAAAAAAAAAGATATAGTATGGGATTAATCTAACGCTAAGACATTCCAAATTCAAATCTTTCTGTTGCACCACAAAATTAAATTCTCAACTATATTTACCACATCAAAAGAAACCAGTTGAGTTCCTAATAGCACAGAACCAAACTAATATTTCTTATGTGTATATTTATTTTTACAAGCCATGCAAGGAGTAACAATTGCTTGTGACAACTGTCTGTAAAGAATATTGTTGTCAGAAATTCTGAACCGCCCCAGAGACGTAGCCAGAAAGTCCAGAGATTATTATTGGCTAATGACATTGGAAATAAAAAAGTATATAGTATTACAGTATTGAGCTATTAGAGTAGAGAATCAATTCAAGGAGACATGCAAAATTTATATACTTTATTGATTTTAAATTTTACATGCTCTGCTATGTGAGTAAATCTTTTGTAGTAATTCTAAAGCTTTGAAACATTGTAAATAACAAGGACTATGGGGAGTTCAGGACAGCCATTTTTTCATAAGGAAAGTATATAGCCTTTAATGCATATTAGGAGAAATTGGGGTAATGAAATACCTTAAAGCTAACTTAAGTCAGGGCTGGTGTGGTGGTTTGTTTTTTTTTTTTTTTTTGGTCTCCAAAGAGCGAGCATGTATCAGGTAGTGAAGTAATTCCAGGTAGCATTGTACTTAGGGAAAAGCATAATTAAATTGATCCTATTGTATTACATAAATCCAACATATCCTGTGTAAACTCAGAAACAGGTGGCTCTTTGTGGAAAAGTAGCTGGCTATTAACCAATGGAAGTAAAGTTTTCTCACACAAAAACACATACACAGGAGGAAAACACTGAAACAATGGTTGACTCAGGATCTCATAATCAAGAAGCAGATTGAATTTGAAATCAGTCCTGACTGTTCAGCATACCTGAATCCAAAAGCCTCAATACTGGGCACTGGGGAAGCCTGTTTCTGAACAGGAATTTGAGGAAGCCAGTGAGATTCCTAGAGCCTGCCACCTTTACCAAAAATCACTGCAGGCTGGCTAGTTTCTAAGTTTCAATCACAAATGTAATATAGAAAATGAAAGACATAAAGGGGTAGGAAAAGTTTTATATTTTTACTACAGTGAGCCTGACTGACGCTTAAGAAAACGTTTTGACACATTCAAGTGTGAGCAACAAATCTGCCCACTGATTCATAAGCCACATGTTTACTTAAAGAAGCCTGGCCCAATAAATAGGGATCAAAATCCCAAGTGCTTAAATCCATAAAATTCCCAGAGGCAAACTAGCACCAACAGAATATATTTGACCTTCTTAAAATGAATACAGATTTTCAAAAATACATAAGTTGCTTTCTTCTTTTGCATCTGTATGCTATCATTTTTTTTTTAATTTTGAGAAGCTATGTATTTGCCTTTGCAATATTTAAACGTCTATGAATATAAGAATAAAAGCAGGGCTTACCTGGCAACAAAGCGGTAAAGAATCTGCCTGCCAAAACAAGAGATACAGGTTCCATGCCTGCTCCGGGAAGATCCTACATGTCACTGAGCCACTAAGTCCATCCGCCACAACTATTTTAGTCTGTACCCTGGAGCCCAGGGGCCACAACTGCTGAAACCCACATGCCTAGAGCACGTGCTCCACAAGAGAAGCCACCGCAATGAGAAGCCTGTGCACCTCAACTAGAGAGTAGACAGCTCTCGTTACGACCAGAGAAAAGCCCACATAGCAACAAAGACCAAGCACAACCAAAACTAAATAGATAAATGAATGAAAATATTTTTTAAAAAAAGATAGCAGTACTCAGGTAACTAAAGCCCAGAGACTTTTTGCAATTGTGACTTACTTCTACATATGTAGTTCATATCCAGCATTCTTACTTGGAAGCCCTATTAGCTACAAAGTTTGATTTTTTTCTTCTCATTGTGGCACTCCTCTCACACATACAAAGCCAAATAGAATAATGAAGGCACACATTACCAAGAACCAAAGGAAATGATAGGAATCCTCAAACACATCAGATTCAGGTGAAAGAAAAGAGTCTCTATGTTCCTCAAAAAGGGCCAAGAGTTCTAGACTTCTTCAGGTTTCCTAATGTGAGCTATTGAGAATGGAAATCAAAATCACTGTAACTATTAACACTTAAATGTTGGGCAATGAATCATTACAGGGCCTTAAAATGGGAAACCTCAAAACGGTATTTCTAACCAAGCCACCAGCATAGACAACCTTTGTGTATTGGAGGGGAAAGGGGGACGCCCCTATGGGAGCTGGAAGTCAGTGGGAACATAGAGGAGAAAAGGAAGGGAAAGAAATCTAACTCAAAGACCTTGAAAAGTTAATTTGGAAACTTTTGTTAGTGACTTTGGACTTCATTAAACTCCATGTATCACTCTAGCAGCATGATCTCAACAGTTTGAAAGGTATTTGTCATCAGCGAAAGAAAAACATTATTTTTAAAGGAGTAAAAAGATTGATGCATCACTGTGGACTACTTACACCCCACGCAGTTCAGTCCTTAGTATTAATCTCAAACGTGATGGCTTTTGCATACGGCGCATAATTAAACATTTTCTTTTCAGGGCTTTATAGAATCCCCATATGTTTTTAATGGCATCATCTGAATGTTTTTCTTAATAATTCTGGCAGCCTGCTCCTGAATCTTCAAGTTTGCTTTTTGTTCCTAATATCTTTTCTACAGAGGCAGCATTGTGCCAGAGACTGAATAAAGGCCTGAGAGCCCCATCGTCGAGGAAGACACACAGCAGAGACTCACGCAAGCTCGTACTCTGCTTTCTCCTCACTCTTCCCTTGCAATCTGTATTACTGTTGGCACTGGGGAAAAATGAGTGAGAAAGAGAAGGCAAGGGAAGAAGGCAGAGCTCTGAGTCACAACCTCATTGTTCTACGTGACCCCTTTCTCTTCTGTACTAAGACTTTGCTGACTCATGTCACGTGTCTGTCTGTCCGTCTGTCTATGAAGGTTTGGTGAGTGTATGTAGGTGTGTGCATGCACACAGGGTGGGATCACTTTGGCAGCTGCCACGTATGGTTTGTCTGACATTCTGAGGCTGGACAAACCAGAATTTGCCGACTCAATACCTACTGCCTCACGGGAACAGACTTTCTCCTTTGGAGCAGTGGTCCATTTTCTGAACCAAACCCCTTCAGACACAACGCATAAAACTGAAATAATGAAATGTTCACCATTTGGCTTAGTCAGCCACATTTTGAGCCATAAATCAGAATCACTTCCATTTCAGGTGGTATAAATGTGACCCAGTGATCAAGCCTACATCCAGAAGGGGACATCAGGATACGATAATAATGTGAGATTCTAATATCAATGTCTACTCAGGAGTAGGGCCCATGGTTTCAGAGAAGGAAAGGTCCTCTGCTGGAAGAATAAGTAAATCAAAAAGAAGAATGTGCCCCATTGTTGTTCAAATGTAGCTTTGCATTTGCCTTATCCCTACATAAATTTAAATTCTGGAAATTGACAAAGACAATAAATAACTCACATTTGAATCATAAGTCTCCTTTAGATTGAGTGTCTGAACTCAGATCCAAGTTTCAAAATATAGTATTTTTTAAACGTGTTCTCACACTCCTTCTATATTTGTCATCTTGAAATCTGATGATGTGAATGAACAAAATGGAAACAGTAACCAAAACGGCTTCCTTATGCTATTTTCCCCATTGAACTTCATTTATTTACAGATGGCCAAGTGACTAAGGGCATTTGAAACTTTCCTGTTATTAAGAACTGGGCTTTATCAAAAATTTCAAAGCACTGGTATGTATTTCAGAATCCTATAGATGACGTGCCTTAAATAGAAACAACCACTCTGGAAAGTCTTAAAACATACACAGGAAAATAAGGACAGAAACAGATTATCCAGGAATGGGACTGCTATGGTTTTCAGTGACACTTCTAACATTTATTGGTGAAACTTGACTGCAATAGCAATAATCTTTAATATCCTCTCTTTTGAATGGTTTCCAGTAAACAAAAATTATTTTTTTCAAAAAATGCCCAAACCTTCCTTTTTCTAGCCAGTAATTGGGATAAGTGAATTCATAACAAAGTAAATATAATTTTTTAAAAGTTTCTGGAAATGAAGTGATTGGGTAAAAATTTAAAGTAAGGTTTAAAAAAAATAAAACTCAGTTGACTTTCCTCCTTATCCAGACACCATTTCAGTAGCTCATCTCCTACTCCTGGTCAAAAGAAGAAGCTGCCAGACAACCAAAGCCACAGGGTCTAACAAACTCATGACCCAGTAGAAATTGTCGCATCAGGTACCCACACAGCTATGCAACCTTGGTTAAAACCCAGAAGACATTTTTCTTAAAAGGTTTTGAGTCATGAACATCATTGGTAGGACAATAACACTTCTGAACTTTGATCTAAAATTTGATTGCAGGACCTTCCTTATCCTTCTAGAGAAAACAGCATATATAAAAATAGTTTGGTGGTATCTCCATGTTTGAAACAACCTTCTCCCAACTTGATAGCCATGCCAAGCTTCCCACATTCAGATCTCAGAGCATTTCTCATCACAAACTCAATCCACAGAAGATGAAGTGAGAGCCAGTTGGTACAGATGATCTCTACTTGTAGGTCTGAGAACAATCCTCTATCCAAATGATGGGGAATTTTAAGGGTCCTAAGTTGGTAGGTGGGCTTCCCTGATAGCTCAGTTGGTAAAGAATCTGCCTGCGATGCGGGAGACCCTGGCTCTATTCCTGGGTCTGGAAGATCCGCTGGAGAAGGGATAGGCTACCCACTCCAGTATTCTTCGGCTTCCCTTGTGGTTCAGCTGGCAAAGAGTCCACCTGCAATGCGGGAGACCTGGGTTCTATCCCTGGGTTGGGAAGATCCCCTGGAGCAGGAAATGGCAACCCACTTCAGTGTTCTTGCCTGGGAAATCCCATGGACAGAGGAGCCTGGCAGCCTACAGTCCATGGGGTCGCAAAAGAGTCACACACGACTGAGCAACTGGGCGTGCAGCATGCACGCACTCCATATCAAGCCAGCACTGGGCACTGGAGAGAAGGATGAGAATGACCTGGGCACGGACCCTGCTCTCAAAAACCTCACAGTAGAGAGAAGGCAAGAGATGCATCTGAAGGACACTGCAAGGTGAGAAGTTTTCTAAGAGAGGCAGAAACAAGCTGGTAGGGGGAACAAAGGTGGGGGTTGCTGGTGTGCTAGGAAAGAACCAAGAAAATTTCATGCAAGAGGTGACATCGGAGGTAAGGCTTAAATGTATGCATGTGGTAGAAAAAGCAGAGGGACAGAAAATGAGAAATGCAAAGGGGGCGCTCTAAGAAGGGAGCATTGCATGAATGAGGCTGTGGTTCTCAAACACTCATTTCAGGCACATCATTTCTGGGGTG
Organism: Muntiacus reevesi; assembly: GCF_963930625.1. Classification (NCBI taxonomy): domain Eukaryota; kingdom Metazoa; phylum Chordata; class Mammalia; order Artiodactyla; family Cervidae; genus Muntiacus; species Muntiacus reevesi. The sequence goes on along the minus strand of NC_089256.1, from coordinate 74,645,746 downwards.
CTTCTTAAAATGCAAATTGCTGGGTCTCACTCTCGGATTCCAGTTCTGTTGGTGAAGCACAGGGATGTGGATTTACATTTTTTAAGAAGTAGGCAGAGCCCAGGTCACTTTAAGAAACACCCGAGCAGGGTCATAATAGTACATGATGTTTTAGGGATGAGAACAAATTCAGTATGAACAGAGGGTTCATATTGAACGGCGAATTCAGATTGATTCAGATTGAACCAGAGAATTCAGATTGAGGGGTGGGGGGGTGAACTGGGAAAGGAAGCTGGTCAAGCAGATCCAAGAGAGACTGCCAAGTCTTCCAGGAACCTGGGAAAGCCCTGAAAATGAGACCCTGGGGAGCTTCAGACACCAAGAGTCCCCCTCAGAGCTGCATGAGGGTCTAGTTCCTACAGCTGCGACTTCTTGAGTGTTCACGGCACAAAGCAGGGAGACAGGAAGGAGACTGGCCTAAGTTCTGTGGCTTCTTGGCAACTAATTTACTATCTCGGGCCTCGGTTTTTCCTCTGCAAGATGAGAATAATAATACCAATGTGTCTAATATTCTGCCATAAAAAAAATGCTCTATCTTCATTTGGTTGATTGTTACACACCATACATATGTAAAAATTCACATGTAATCATCAAGCTGTATACTTAGGAACTGTTCATTTCATTGCACAAAATTATGTATAAATATAATACCCGTACATACATGTTAGAAAATAAATACCAACATGTCAAGGTCATTCTAAAGATTAAATGGTATAATATATAAGTAATGCCTATCTCAGTACCTTACATTTAGTTTTTTTAATAAAAATTAAATTTAAATATCTAGCATTTATTGAAAATTCAGGTAAACAGAGCAAAAAAAAAAAAAAATTTAGACCATGGTTTGCCTGCATGAAGATATAGAATTTCCCCATGACTGAGTCTCCCCTGTGGATACCAGACCATCTGTCAGCACTGTAGATACCCTAGGCTATTCTCCCATCTTCTGAGTCCCATCCCAGATCTTCAGCCTCTCTCTCAAGTTGGATGGCACCCGGTCTGACATGGTTTACCTGCCCACCATTATCACCAGCCTGCTTAACCATATTTCACCAGATCTGCTTCTTGTGATCACATGTAATCTCAACCCTCTCCCAGAGCCGCAGTCATTGTTTCTGAGGATGGGTGCTGTACCTGAAGGCAATTAATTTATTTGCCAAAGATGCACTTACCTAACTGTCCCACAAGGCTCCTGATCTCTACGGCATAAACAAACCAAAGCAAAGGAAGAGCATCCTGACACCAAGATAATGAATAAATGTATCTTGAATCTTTGTTATGTTGTCTCCTTGTTATGTTGACAGTAGCATGACTCTAAATTTAAAGGACACTGTGGTGGTTCAGATGGTGCTGTTGGTAAAGAACCCGCCTGCCAATGCAGGAGACATAAGAGATGCAGGTTCGATGCCTGTGTAGGGAAGATCCCCTGGAGTAGGAAATGGCAAACCACTCCAGTATTCTTGCATGGAAAATCCCGTGGACAGAGGAGCCTGAAGGGCCACAGTCCATGTGTCACAAAGAGTTGGACACGACTGAAGTGACTAAGCACCCATGCATGCTGGTGTTTCAGGACATTTTCCCCTACATTTTGTCATTTAACTCTCTCCCTAACCCCAGGATGGAGAAGGCAATGGCAACCCACTCCAGTACTCTTGCCTGGGAAATCCCATGGACGGAGCAACCTGGTAGGCTGCAGTCCATGGGGCTGCTAAGAGGCGGACACAACTGAGCGACTTCACTTTCACTTTTCACTTTCATGCATTGGAGAAGGAAATGGTGACCCACTTCAGTATTCTTGCCTGGAGAATCCCAGGGACAGGAGCTGCCGTCTACGGGGTCGCACAGAGTCGGACACGACTGATGTGACTTAGCAGCAGTAGCTAACCCCAGGAGACAGGCAAGACATTTCACCCATTTTACAGATGGGAAAATAAAGAGCTTCAGAGAAATTAGAAGACTTAATCATACGGCCACTAAACCACAAAGACTTGACCCCAGGCCCCCTGACTCCTGGTGCACATGCCCTCCATTACTCTACACCTGCTACTTCTCATTTTCTGCTTATTTGGCCTTCAACAAGAGAGCTAACTCATGGTTCTGACCCATCCATATAAAAGATGACTAGTTTTGAATCACATGGAAATAATGTCCACAGAACCTAACAAATAGCTGTAATAATCTACTTGAGAAGAGTCCATTAATTTTCAAGACACTGAAAACTGACTGAAATCCTTTCTGTACCTGTAACTGGGAGATTTGTAGCCACAGTTGTCATCAGGGAGAGGAGAAAGAGCAGGTTTTTGGGTCAGAAGTTTCTGTGTTCACAATCTAACTTTGTATGATTTTGAGCAAGTTCTTGAAATTCTGAGTCTAGTTTTTTTCATCCTTAAAATGGGTGACCACCTCTAAACTCAGGCATGATGGTACAACAATAAATGCCACAAGCCTAGTTCAGTAACCATAGAGGCCCTTGTAACAGTAACAATTGTTAGTCCGCTTTCCCTAGAGAGGCGTCCTAAAATCTAACGTTCATGGATGTGTGTGTGCATGTATGCTCAGTTGCTAAGTCATGGCCAACTCACTGTGACACCATCACACACACAAGATGTCTGTGCTTCCACGTAAGACCTTCAGAAACTCTTACCCAAAGATCTCCCATCTCTACTCCTAGAACACAAAACAGTCCCTGGAAGTCCCTGCAAGCAACCAGACCGGTGCTTGCTAGTGCCAAGTCGCTTCAGTTGTGGCCAACTCTTTGCAACCCCATGGACTGTAGCCCACCAGGCTCCTCTATTCTTGGAATGTTCCTGGCAAGAATACTGGCGTGGGTTGCCATTTCCTTCTCTAGGGGATCCTCCCAACCCAGGAATTGAACCCACATCTCTTATGTCTCCTGCATTGGCAGGTTGGTTCTTTACCACTAGCACCACCTGGGAAGCCCCTAAACCAGTGCTTATGAGATCCAGTATTACAGTCTGACTGAGGCTGCCCAGCTAAATACCCAGTCGCCCCCACAGTAAGATTTCTGCATCACTAGCACTTCGGTCTCTCCAAACCCTATCTCATACACACACACACAAATTTGCAGAATCTGGGGGTCTTTCAAGAGTGCAACTAGAGCAATCATTTAAGAAAGGCATCAGCAATTGTTCATTTTTAACCAAAATGTTCTTAAAGGGAAAGGCAGCTTTTGCTTCTTGAAATGACTACAACAAAACCTCAGAAAATACATGAACCCTGTTTTATGAAGGTAGTATAGATAGTATATTCTCTTTTGTTTCCAGATATGGAGAATACATAAAAACGTGATGAACAAGCACTGGCATATATATCGTTCTGCTCTTGTGGAGAAATTTGTCATATATCGCTATTCCACTGAGTCATCAATTTTCACCATATTATCCAATGTTCGGCCCAGCTGGAATATTAAGCAGCCATTAGATTCTGAACTTTGCATTTCCTCACACTGGGCCCTTCCCTGATCAAGCTTTGTTTCTCTGTGATTATATATATACATCAGACCTTGGAATCAACTTTCTTTGTTTTATCAAGACCTGGTGTGTAGTGATTCTGATTTATCATTTTTACAACAGTCTCTTCCCTGCGGGCTCTGGGTCGTGATGGTGGCATTGCTACGATTTATGGTAGGGATTGTTGACGGAAAATGTATGCTCTTTTTGATTTTCCTTCTTCTCAACACCTGGTTCTTATTTTCCCACTCTAGCTTCTGCCATTTTAAGCATTATTTACCATTTGTTGAAATACATCAGTTTATTTGGTGGGGATGTGTAAGAGGATGGATTTTTCACAGTTGGCTATGATTTTCCCTGTTATCAACCAACGCTGAATTTTTCTTTTATATTTTCATATGTTGTTAGGAACCTGGAGTTCATATTCATTTCTCACTGGTTTCTCCTTATCTGCCATGACATATTAGTTCTCTCAGAAAAAAAGAAAACACAGACTGGGTAGGTTCCTCATGGAGATTTTTGAATTCTCTGTGACTCACACTGTAGGTGGTCGCTTCTTTTTCCAACCTGGATATGTTATTTATTACTTAGTGAAGGCTCCTCTCTCTCAAAGGCCCAGAGCAACGCTAATTTTTCTTCAGTCTAAGAACACGTTGGAATAACTTGGCAAAAGGTAGAGCTTTTGAAGTCTGTTAGGAATCTGTTTGCCAATGCTGAAGATAACTTTAAAGAGTGGGATGAAAAAACAAAGATGCTCACACCTGAGAAATGTTTGAATTTCAAAACTGACATGTAGGACTTCTCTCCAAAGCAAGTCACAAACCAATCGAGACTATTTTTCTACCAGAAACTGAAAATACCTGCAGTGCTTTCTCCCTTTTTCACCTCCCCTAAAGTACCCAGAAGGGGCCTGGGCACTGAGAAAGCCTTGTCTATACTGATTTCTGTTGCCACTTTTAATCAGGGCTCCTTATGTTAATTTATATACTTTTCCAAGAGGTCAAGTAGTTCAGGGTGTCACCGAAATGGGATAAATACTTAATGCTCCCTCCACCTGCCCCTCCACTCATTCCAGAAAACAGAAGTCAGCTTCTTGAATTGTCATTTTTCAATTAAAAATTGAGATCAATCAGACATGCTCTGGTGGTGAAAGCTAATCACCTCCCAGGATTAGGTACTCAGACATAGCGGTTTTTTAGGATAATTCCTGCTTAAGCCTGTTATTTCAGTGTAATTGTTAACAGTAGTTAGTAATTTTCATTACAAGTAATCCAAACTATCATATTTTGTAAAAACTATATAGTCAAGCCATCCTGTATATGGGCTTCTCAGGCGGCTCAGTGGTAAAGAATCTGCCTGCCAATGCAAGAGATTCAGGTTCTATCCCTCGGTGGGGAAAATCCCTTGAAGAAGGAAATGGCAACCCACTCCAGTATTCTTGCTGGAAAACCTCATGGACAGAGGAGCCTGGCAGGCTACAGTCTGTGGTGTGGCAAAGAGTCAGACACAACTGATTAACTAAGCAACAACAACAACAACATCCTGTACTTATCCCTAACTTCTTCCTTCTAGTAACAAAACCCCTGCTGAGTTTTTTTAACAGGATACTTGGCTGTCCATTTTCTTTGCAGCCTGTCATGGTCAATTAGTTATATAATAAACAAGCATATTGTGCTGACTGTTTGCCAGGCACTGTTCTAGGAACTCTATGAATTAAAACATTTAATCATCATCCTAGGAACTAGGTGCTATTTCATTGCTTCCATTTTACCAGTGCTGAAACTGAGAGGTTAAGAAATGTGCATAAGTGGCAGATCTGGGATGTGAATCCCAATAGGCTGATTCCAGAGTCTGTGCCCTTAACCTGTCACCTCCAAGCGTGACCACGTGTTGGTAAGTGAAATGTGGGAGGAAGTGACGCAGACAACCTGACCAGGAAAAAGGAACCTCGTCCCCCACTCTTACCCTCAGATAGGACTTGGCCCTGGTAAACATACAGTTGGAGACGACATTCCAGAAGTTGGAGGAGCCTCTAAATAAAAGAACATGGAACCCTGGTCAGCCTCACAAAGCAAAGTACCTTCCTCCCCTTGACTGCCTGATACCTGGGGATAATGTGTGTGAGGGAAACCTGTCTGTACCCAAGATAATTCCTATCCACATCCCTACCCCACAAAGACCCACTTTATGCAGATGTCATACATGAAGGTATATGTGAAGATTCTATCCCAATATCAAGATGGATTTCCTTGATCAGATCCAAATATTTCCTCCAAATGGCCCCAAGATTTCTGTCTACTCTGATGGCTGCTCCCACACTGTTAGCAAGCAGAGTTTCACTCCAGTTATATTTTAAATCTTAGAGCACAGAAAATTTCCATGGAAGACAGATGTGAAAGAGAATGTAGCTAGAAATATGCATTCCTTACTCTCAGCTCCATCCAAAGTAATTCCAGAAGCAGAGGACTCATCATCCTCGCCTTCCTCTACCTCTGCATAGAATAGCATCCTCTACTGGTCCTCAGACATCTCCTTCTCCCTGCCCTGTTTTATCATATATATATATATATACACACACACACATATATATATAGGCATCCCCGGTAGCTCAGCGGTAAATAATCCACCTGCAGTGCAGGAGACACACCAGACATGGGTTTGATCCATGGGTCAGGAGATCCCCTGGAGGAGCAGTATTCTTTTGCCTGGAGAATCCTATCGACAGAGGAGTCTGGAAGGCTACGTCCATAGGGCCACAAACAGTCAGACTCAACTGAACCCACTGAGCACATACACATGTATGTATATATATATATATATATATATATATATATACACATACATACACACACACACACACACACACACACACACACACACACACACACTCTTAAAACTTTTCTCTAACTTTACCCTAACCAGGAGAATTATTTCCCATGGACTGTGCTCTGGGATAATTGTATGAGTCCAGGATTCATCTGGCAAATAGGCCTACAGTTAAAATTTCTTTCTGCAGAATGTTGTGGAACCCAGCCTGCACCTCTAACTTAGGCAATAGTGTTAGACTTAATAGCGAGTTTCTCTTTGTATTTCCTCATCTATGGGATGGATATTTTAGAACAGTCAAAAGCAAACACTGTGCCTCCCCTTGACCCTCCATATACATGTCTTCTGGTGATTCCCAGACCTGAACTGATGAAATCAGGGAGATAAGCAGATGCAACTTGAGGCTCCCTAATCTCATAAGTATTTTCTGTTGACAAAAGAGTTTTTGCTAAGTGAGGTTTCCCCTCATAGAGCCTGTCAATATGCTACTATTGACGAATGAAAGCTAGTCTATTGCAGGTCTGGACAATTTTGAGCCTCATCCCCTAGCCCTGGTTTAACACAGAGTGCTAGAAAACAGGCCCCCAAATGGGCATCTTAGCTATTCTGATGTAGTATATTTGGTGGAACATCTTTTCAGAAAACCTAAATAAGGATTTACCAGATTCCAGTCTTGTCACAGATAACTTTTTTCACATTAAAAAGAAACTCAAAAGTAAAACTTGAGTGCAAAGATGTCCTAGACATGGCTGATAGGACTAATAATAATATTTAAGGACATGACTGTCACAGACCTATTTCCATCAGTTCTGTAGTCTTAGAACAATTGTCCCAAACTCTGTACTTATACAAGTATATCCTCCCAGAGGTTTTCAACTGTGGCTGCACATTTGTATTGCTGAGGGAGCTTTTTTTAAAAATAAGGATACCTGGAGTCCCCCCTAAAATTCCAATTTAATTGGTTTAAAGTGGAGTTTAGGCAACAATACCAGCTTCAAACACCCCAGACGATTTTCTTATGCGACCAGTACTGGAAACTACCATTCCAGACAATTCCCCACTGAGATGCAGTAATTCCTCTCTCCCTAACTCATAGTTGTAACTGCCTTTGGCTGAATAAAACCTCAGATGAATCACTTACTGCCAAATTTGTTTCTCATTTATTCTAACTGCTGTATTCAATCCTTGTCTAATTATTCACTTAATCTCTTCTGATTCAAATCAAAGCATAGTTTTTTACAACAACCCAAAATTCTCTCAACACTCTGACACATTAATTCAATGAATAATCCCTTAAAACATCACACCAGTCTTTTTTTTGTTCATAAATAGGAGGTTAGGGAGACATGAGATTCACTTCTGGTGTGATGACTAAGTGAAGGCAAAATACTATATATTTTCCACCCTCAATCTGTAGAACAGACAGGTTGTAATATTTAATATCATTGAAGTCCTCAGAAAGACTATAGTGTAACACAATCTGGATGGGAATCACAATTCTGCTGTCAACTGTCTGTGCAACTTTTAGCAAATCATGATCCATCTCTGAACCTACACTCACTCAACTGTAGAACAATGGGAGAAATCAGTGGTTGCATCCAGGCTTCTCTCCCAGTGTTGAAGTTCTCTAACGTCAGACTGGTGAGCAACTGCTGGTAGGCACAGTGACATTAATTAATTAAGGGTATTTAAAGTTCAAAGGCTATGTTTCTTGCTACCTCACCAAAAGAGCTCTGTTCAGCTTTTGGCCACAGCAAAAGAATAGACTTCCTATTAACATGGAGTTACATTTTATAACCAGGAAAGAGTAGCTATGGCTACTCCTGTGAAACAGGCAAACACACCCTATACGTGTACTTACACTGTGGAGAAAATGCAAGTCTGATAAATTAGATATGTATCTCAGAATTAACATTTTCACTAAAGGAAATACTTTACTGTAGATTCACGAAACCCCAGAAATGGAGAACTCCTTTAAGAACCACTTCATTTATTCCTCTATAACTACTTCATTTATTCTATACATTCCTCTATACACACAGAAACCTATACAGCTCAGGAAAGAAGTATAGTATAGCTCGCTGTTATTTTTTTTTTAATTGAAGTATAGTTGACGTACAATATTATGTTAGTTTCAGGTATACAGCAAAGTGATCAGTTATATACATACATTTACTCTTTTTTTCTATTCTTTTCCATTACAGTTTATCACAAGATGTTGAATACAGTTCCCTGTGCTATAGAGCAAATCCTTGTTGTTTATCTATTTTATACATGGTAGTGTTCATAGCTCTCTGTTCTTTAAATCTATTAATAGAAGCATTTTAACAATCCCTTTTGATCCAAGTTCCATTGTTGAATAATCTTAACTTAAATCTATCAAATTCTGATTGTGCCAGTCTCCTTTAGCAGATGTCTGTGATTCTTTTGCCTGTATATATTCAAAAGATTTCTTGATACTATATAGCCCTGATTCCTTCTGCTCTTCCCCAGTCAACCCACTTCAGTATTTTTGACTGGAGAATCTTGTGGATAGAGGAGACTGGTAGGCTACAATCCATTGGGTTGCAGAGAGTCGGACACAACTGAAATGACTTCACATGCATAGGATCTCAACTTCTAAAATTCCCATTAAACTTCTGATCATGCTTTACAAAAACTCGATACATGCAATATACTCTGAGCATCAGATCAACTGCCTGTTAAATATTTCCTCCTGGACTACAAATTAAACATATTCCCACCGTGTTGGTCCTCTTCCAGTGATTTTTTTTTTTTATACTCATAAATAGCACCAACATCCATTCATCTGCACTAACCAGAAAATGTTTGTGAACTGTGGTGTTGGAGAAGATTCTTGAGAGTCCCTTGGACTGCAAGGAGATCCAACCAGTCCATACTAAAGGAGATCACTCCTGGGTGTTCATTGGAAGGACTGATGTTGAAGCTGAAACTCCAGTACTCTGGCCACCTGATGCAAAGAGCTGACTCATTTGAAAAGACCCTGATGCTGGGAAAGATTGAGGGCGGGAGGAGAAAGGGACGACAGAGGATGAGATGGTTGAGTGGCATCACCAACTCAATGGACATGGGTTTAGGTAGACTCCGGGAGTTGGTGATGGACAGGGAGGCCTGGCATGCTGTGGTTCATGGGGTCGCAAAAAGTCGGACACAACTCAGTGACTGAACTGAACTGAACCAGAAAATCAACTCTATATCCCCTTCATTCAAATTCCATAATCAAATAATCACCAAGATTTTGTTCTAGAAAAGTGAATTCAACTACTTCTATCTCCATTATTCCCAGTTCAATGAGCCATTCTTTCTCTTCTAGATACTGGAAGAGACCCCAGTGGGTCTCCTCCCCAGATCCATTCTGTATACAGCAGCCAGAGTGAGCTCTCAAAAACATATCAGATCATAGCATTTTCCTCAGATGTCTCAGAATAAAGACATATGTCTTCAGTAAGGCCTTTAAGGTCCTTGTATGACTAGGCCCTCTCCCCGCCAGCCTCACCAGTCACATACTAAGCTGCTGTCTTCCTCACCTTCAGCTCCTTCTTCATTCTTCAGCTTCCTTCTTACTTTAGCCCTTTGCACATACTGTCATCTCTGCTGGGAATGCTCTCCACCCCCCCCCCCCCAATATCCTTCAGAGCTCACCTTCCTCCCCTCCAGACTCTACTGTCTACATTACACCTTCATCCAGCACTCACCTTGCACTTGTCTTGCATTTCACATACCAGAACTCTTGGCAGGCACGCTTCTAATTATTTGTTCATATTTCATACCTAAAGACAATATCTGCCTTGTTCACTGCTCTACCACCAAGTGGCTTGCACATAGTAGGCATTTTATGTTCTAATACCATTCTAGTAAATGGTCAACTTCTCTTATCGTAAATTAGCTTATCCCCTCCATTCATTTCCCCTTCTCCCTTCACTGCCAAATTTTTCTTAAAGACTGGACTTGCTAACTGCACCCCATTCACTTATCAACCCACTAAAATTTGGGGTCGTCAGGTATTACTCCAGTAAAATTGTCACTACCAAATTTTGCCAGTGAAAGGTGATGGGCTTTTTCTAGATTGACTCCTACTCAACATTCCTGTGAAATGTGACACCATGGACAATCCCCTCCTGTTTCCTTCATGCAGAAAATGTAATGAGTAGCTCCTCTGTGATTAAAACAGGGTCCCTTCTCACGTCGAAACCAGTGAGAGAGTCAAACCAATGACCACAAACACACAGCTACATCTCTGTAAGTACTACAAAGAAAAAACAAAGGGCCAGAAGAGTGTAAAAGGCAGAGATTCTGAAATTGTTCTCCATTTTCCTTTCATTCCCATGGCTGAGTTCTCCTCCACTTGTCCCATAAACACCTGCATGCCAGGGTTCCATCCCATCACACTGCCTTTCTCATGTATATCCTCCTCCTGCGTTCAGGGCCAAGAACTCCCACATCTGTATCTTCAGGTTGAATCTTCCAAGCGCCTCTTGGACATCTCCTGGATGTTCCCGAGGCACCTAAAATGATGCATTCACAAGTGAATTCAATGTCTTCCCCCAGTCCTTCTTTTGCTGTTCCCTCTCTCACAAGTCACTTAATCTAGAAAATAAACACCCCCGAGATTTTTCTCTCCATTTCCCTCACCCCCACAGCAATCAGGGAGTCGTCACAATTTTGCCTTCTAAGCATCTTGTAATTTCACCTGTTCTCCATACCCAGCACCACTACTTTTGGTCAGACATTCATCATCTTTCCCCTGTATTACTGCTGTGGCCTCCTCTCTGGACCTGTGCCTCCAAGCTCCCCCTACTCTGATCATTCATTTATTGTGGTCATGTCGCTGCCATGCTTAAAAGTCTCCAGTGCCTTTAAGATATAGTCCACACTGATTAGCTTCATAATCAGATCCTGCCTCCCTCTCCTGTCTTTTCTTTTTTTTCATTCATTCATCCCACAAATAAGCATTGAGCATCTAGTATGTATCAGGCACTATTTTAGACACTAGAGGTAAAGCAGAAAACACAGCTATGTCTTCATTAAGCACCACACCCACGTGCTACAATACATAGCACACACATCTCACACACACTCTCACACAAATACACACACTGACACACACACACCTGATTTCCAGCAACTTGAAATCTCTCATCATTTTCTACATGGCCCATGTTCTTTCAAGCTTTCATATAAACCACCCCCCCCCCACCAGCTGAAAGAATCTTTTCCTTCCTCTCAGACATATTTGCACTCCCTATAGACTCAACACTCAGATTTAACCTCCAAGAAACCTGTAGGAATTCCCCACGCAGACTTAGACATACTCCTTTCTCTCCAAGACACACCACTTTGAACACATCTTTCACGTGGACATCTTTTTTACATGTGTGTCTCCATCATTAAACACTGAGTCTTTTGAGAGTAGGCTCCCATCTCCTTCAGTGCACATCTTCAACAAGTTTTCTTCTGATCATAGAAATTGAAAAATAAATGAGCAAATAAGTTCAACTACATCTTTTAGAGGAGCAGTCCACAAACTGTACCATGCATGAGAATTCACTGGACATCTTGTTTAAATGCCAATTCAGACTCAGTAGGTCTGTGGTGGGGCCCGAAACTCTGCATTTCTTTTTTTAATGATGCACACTTTTATTATGGCATTAAATATTTAAATTTAAATGTTTTTCAATGATTTTTCTAACCACAACTTATAATAAGACCATTAACCTTGAGTTATCTATGTGTAAATCTACATGGTCTTTCCGCTTTACCTTCAGAGAAAGATTATTCATTGACTTATAAAATAAACTGGGATTTTGAAAAAGGAACATATCATTTATATTGGGTTGTCTAAATAGTTCGTTTGGGCCTTTCCATAACATCTTATGGAAAAACTCAAATGAACCTTATGGCCAACCCAATATAATTAATTACTTAACGTAAGTGTTTGAAATCACTGCATTTTTTTCCCCTCTAGGAAATAAGTACATTTTTCCATTTCCATGGAATAAACTAACAATGACTAACAGGAGTCCTGCACACTTTAAGCCCCTCCTCTCTTCCATAATTTTCAAAGACTTTGCATTTCTAGCACATTCCCAGAGGAGGCTGATGCAGCCAGACTAAGGACCACAGTTTGAGGAGCAAGGCTTTAAAACTTGGTGATCACAAGCCCAGAAGGAGAAGCTGATTGAGAACTATTCTGTAAAAATGAAACGACAAACACATGATAGTTCTGCTCCGCATGTTGTCAACCAAATCTGCGTGGCATCTTGACAGCCCTCCGTTTCCTGAGATACTGGAAGAAGACAGCGCTGATGCCATAGGGCTGCACCCTAACCTACTGCACACCCCGCTCAGGGCTCTCCAGACCCGCGGAGAAGTCCTCACCGGGCTGGTCACCGGCTTGGGCTTGTTGCAAAAATCCAATGCCGGTCTTTTGTCTCCAGCTCTACAGATGGCTCCCGGGTGTTCCCCTGACTCCTCCAGTGTGGACACGGGCGGCCGTACTTCCCTGGCAAAAGACGATGGCCCAGGACGGTGCAGCCCCTCCTGCATTTTCCCTGTTCGAAGGCGACAGCCCTGGCTGCCATTCAGGGCGTCACTTTTCAAGCCGTCCTGCCTCATTGACAGAATCCTGGCGCTGGCAGGCGGCTCTACCAGCCAACACTGCTCCCAGCCCAGCTTCCTCCGCACTCCACCAGGAGCCTGCATGGACTCACGGGGGCTGCCTGAAAGGTGATCCCAGTTTTAGTAAAAAATTTTCCTACCCTCAGAATTCTGAGATGCTACTGGGATTTACAAGTTGTTTTAAGGCTGTTTTAAAGACAAACCTATGGTATTTACATAGATATATGGGCCTGTGTAAGCTCTGTGTGGTTCTTTATGAAAGGTGCAGTATAAATGTTCTTGTATTACTAGAAGGATTATATAAAAGATGTTAAAACATGTTTTGACCGAGCAGTGGTATAGACAGCCACAGAATATAATGTTTCCATTGTCAAGAAATCCCCACTGGAGACCTCTGAAATCTCACATTGATTGAGTCGTGCCGGACTTGAAACACATTGAAAATTTTCCAAATGGTAAAATATAAAATATACTTTTTTTTTTTTTTTTTTTTTAGTATTTACCAGTTAAACAGTAATGTACTGTAACTGGCTGACCTTTCACAGCAGTTTTTCTTCTACTTTTCCAAAAGCAGCCAAAAAGGGATTGTTTTCTTTTAATGCTTTGTTTTGTCCTTTAGAAAAAAAGAATCAACTTATTTTGAGCATTCTACAACCCCCCCTCCCCTGCCTAAGCAATAACATCATAATGGCAGAATAATCACTGTAAACAATGCCCTGGGGATTTAGTTGGCTACAGCAGGGGACTCTAAGAGCCAATTTCAGTGCTTTTCTTAACTACATCATTGCATTTTTGTCTGCAAGTGGATAAGAAGAGTCTCCTTTTAGAGCAGGTTGATGGAAAGTGCTAATTGTTGACACATTAGCTAATTGTTATGATTAGCCTCTGACTTTTTTTTTTAATTCGCAAAGTCAAGATCTCAGCTGTGAAGTATGAAGATGCTTTATTACAACAATACTATGAAAACATTCAAACAATGAGAGGCTAATCTTCAGAAGCATTCAATCCGGTGGCCTCTAGACAGCCCTGCCTTTAAAGAATAGACAACCATCAGGAAAAAAAAATATCCTAACTGCTGCATCCACCCAATATTTCAGACATAAGTGCTCTGGGTTATCATTAATGATCTGTTTTTACAAATTCACTGTGTCTTTGGAAAGTTGAAGTAATTCCAAACCAAATAAACCACATGCAAGTTGTAATGGTCTACTGACAATTGAGGCGGCTTGGAATCCACAATAATGTGAACCTGTAAGGTACCAGACTTAGATGTTTCTCCGTTTTCTAAAAATCAACATGGGATATTTGAAATTGGGACCATTCTCGGCTCTAGCTCAACTTGGAAAAACAACTAGGCAGGAATACAAAAATGTCTGTGTTCTTTAATTTTTAGAGAAAAGGAGAGAGAGGAAATCAAGTAGAGAAAGTAGCAAGAAACCAAATTTCAGGGTTCAGTTCTTGACTCTGGCCACAGAATAAGCCATTATGCCATGCCTCATCCAGATTTCTGGAAAATGCAACCAAATAGTTACTATTTGCTATAGGAATAACCTGGCCTCATATAAAAATATTATTTGACTCAATTTCAATTTTTAAAAACTCAGACACATCTTAAGATCAATGCACAATTGTATCATGATAAAATGTAAAAAAACAAAAAGAAGAAGAAGAAAATCTGAATAGTTATTTTCCAAAGAAGCCATACAGATGGCCAACAGGCACACGAAAAGAAACTCTGCATCACTAATCATAAAGAAAGCGAAAGCGAAGTCACTCAGTCGTGTCTAACTCTTTGCGACCCCGTGGACTGTAACCTACCAGGCTCCTCCGTCCATGGGATTTTCTAGGCAAGCGTACTGGAGTGGGTTGCCATTTCCTTCTCCAGGGGATCTTCCCGACCCAGGGATCGAACCTGAGTCTCCCCCATTGTAGGCAGATGCTTTTACCGTCTGAGCCACCAGGGAACACAAATAAAAATCATAATGAGATGTCACTCATACCTGTCAGAATGGTTATTATCAAAAAGACAAAAGATAACAAGTGTTGGTAAGGATGAGCAGAAAAGGGAACCCTTGTGCACTGTTGGTGAAAATGTAAATTGGTACAGTCACTATGGAAAACGGTGTGGAGGTTCCTCAAAAAATTAAAAATAGAACTACCATATGATTCAGCAATTCCACATCTGGGTATTTATCAGAAGTAAATGAAAACACTAATTCAACAAGATACATGCACCCCAGTGTTCACTGCAGCGCTGTTTACAATAGCCAAGATATAGAAACAACCTACAGGTCCTCGATGGATAAATGAATAAAGAAGATATGATACAGATAGATAGATAGATGTTAGTGTCAGTCATGTCCAACTCTTTGCAACCCCATGGACTGTAGCCTGCCAGGCTCCTCTGTCCATGGAACTCTCCAGGCAAGAGTACTGGATTAGATAGCCATTCCTTTCTCCAAGGGATCTTCCTGACCCAGGGATTGAACCCAGGTCTCCCACATTTCAGGCAGATTCTTTACCCTCTGAACCACCAGGGATTATTCAGTCATTAAAAAAGATTTAAATCTGCCATTTGCAGCAACATGAATGGACTCTGAGGGGATTATGCTAAGTGAAGTAAGTCCAACAAAGACAAGCACTGTATAACCTCTGGTATATATGGAATCTAAACCAAAACTAAAATCAAAACCAAGCTCATAGATTCAGAGAGCAGATTGGTGGTTACAAAAACAGCAGGTGGAGGGGAAGGAGGAGGTGTGAACTGCTATGCTTTTTTTAGCTTAAGTAAATCGAATTAAACATTTTAAAACACCACAAAAATCATTTTATTTGCCAACAAATGGAGAAAATGCAATCTCCTTAAATTACTCTCGTTTATAATTTTCCCTAAATTACATAATCCTATTTACAACCCATCTTACTCCATACATTTATGATTTCTTCCTATGGTAATATTCATTTTAAACTTTAAGTATCTTCATTCTTAAGAAAAATATATTTATCAGTTTTAAACAAGTCAGACTTTAGTTTGTTTGTATATAATTTGACTATTTTGAGTGACCTAAATGGTTAACCCAGTTAGAGTTCTTTATAAGATTAAACGTGATAATAATTTAATGTGGCTAAAGCGGTGCTTGGCACATAGTAAGCACCTAATAAACGTTAGCCACCATCATCGTCATCAAAGTGACAAGTAACCAACCAAATAGTCAGACTTTCACTTGTAGAAAATGGTGTAGATGTTCCCAGTTTAAGCAAGATGCAACACAGCATCGCACAGGAAAGAAAGTATTGTGAGCCGTAGCTATGAAATTTTGGGGGGTAGCACATGACAAATCAACACTTTACTGAGCTTATATTACACTATAGGCACTCTGTTATGCAGCTAGCAGTAGGACTTTGTCTATGTGCACAAAATGAGCTGAATTTTAAAAACCAAACAAAATTTTAAAACTCAAGTGGTCTCTCTTTGATTTGAATGCCCCAGGAGTAGAATCCTTAGATTATGAAAAATTGAGGTTAGAAAGACCAAAGATAAGAGGGAAATCTCGGAAAAGACATAAGCAAATTCTTATAAAGTTTTGCCTTTGCTAAACAAAAAAACTGAATCAGTGCACAAACCTAAGATAATCAACAAAATCTTTCTACCCTAAATTTGTAGTCATTAAACAAATAATTTCTCTTTCCTTGGTTCAAAACTTTTCAAGTCCTTTCTTCTCCACAATCTCAACTAGATATTTAAAAATTCACTTTGCACTGTTACAAAGATCATAAGGAAAAGTCAACGTTTTTCCTTGTTCCAGTCCTCCATCTAACAAGAGTGCCATCTGACTGAGACTCAGTACCAGCTCCCAAGTCTATGTGAGAGACACAGCCTGAAAATGTCTCCTTTTTTACCCCCCTCCACAGCCAATCACCAAGCACCCACCTAACTCAAGGACATCTCACCCAGGTTTCATCACAAACCCCACATTCAGCTCAACAAACCACTTGATTGTTAGTTTCTTTTCCCAATCTCCTATTTTTCTTTCTTAAGTTATCCTAGAAATTCTTTGAAATATATGGAGATCAAAATTCTCACCATAGTGCAAATGGGCTCAAAGTAAAGCATCATGTCAAGGAAGCTCTAGGTTGAGGACAGATTACTGTGGGTGAATTAAATGAAGCTATGATTTCAAAGAAAAATGCATTCTTGACTTGAGTCATTTATTTTCTAGTTGCATTAAACTTGTTTTCCTACCAAAATAAGATCCATACTAATTTCTGCATGTGTCATTGCTATCACACTTTTATTTATAATGCTAAAATGTTATATGTAAGAATCTAGTTATATCTCACAAAACACTCTTCTGCATTTTGAGTGATTCCATATTAGGACTGATGTCCTTACAAGAGAAAGACTTGAGACCTAGAGAGGCGGGCCCAGCGGGGGTGACAGAGGCAGAGACAAAGGTCATACAGTTGCAGGCCCAGGGGAGGGGTACCAAGGCTTGCCTGCAGCCAACCGAAGCTGAGAGACAGGCTTGGAACAGACCCCCCCCTCAGAGCATCCAGAGGAGACCAACCCTGCAGACACCTGGATTTCAGTCTCGCAAACTAGAAGATGAGAGGAAGTTACTGTTGTTATAAACTACTAAGGGTGCGGTTATTTGTTAGGACCATTTTAGGAAACTAATACACTCAGACTCAGGCTTTGCCTCGGGGTTGCTCTGGAGCTAGAGGAGACGATGGGAGCAGCCAGCACAGTGTCCACTCAGTGAAAGCTAGCTCCTTTCTCCCCCTGGGCAGTGAGACGGGGAATGGGGAAGGTTATCCGCTGCTGAGGACTCAGGTTGGCTGCTGATCTCCTGTGTGGGGTGGGAGCTCCAGAAGGCGGTCTCCGAGTCTCCTACCTCATTCCTCTTGCTGGGAAGCGCCAGGGCTTCTCTCTGAGGATACTGTCTCAGTACCAGTCTGTTTGGTGTGGGCTTTTCATCCTGTCTGCCTCATTGCCTGTCTCTGCCTTCGAGCAGGGCTCTGTCCTTGTAAGGACAAGCAAGGGCCTTACTAAGCTGACAACTCAGAAGTAAATTCTACAGCTCTGGGCTAGACGGCAGGACCCATCTTCTCATGGTCCGGCTCATGGCTGTCTCTCTGGATGGCTGCTACAGTCCTCTCTGTGGTTTGACACGTAACACCAAAGATCCCACAGGTTCAGCATCCTTTTCTGTTTGGGCTTATTTACTCTTGACTATTTTCTTTGACTGAGAAGTCAATACCAAGGTCTTAGAGCCTTTCCAACCCAATTTCATGATCTTGTTTGTCCTCTTAGAGAAGACATATCACTTATTTTTAACACTTTCTTTTTTTTTTAATTTCCTCCAGAAGATGCATCATCTAATGTAGAAAAAAGTAAACAATCAGACCTAACTCAAGCCCTGCGCACATGCATGCTAAGTCGCTTATGGTCTGTAGACCGCCAGGCTCTCTGTCCATAGGATTCTCCAGGCAAGAATACTGGAGTGGATTGCCATGCCCTCCTCCAGGGAATCTTCCCAGCCAAGGGACTGAACCCGCATCTCTTATGTCTCCTGCATTGGCAGGCAGGTTCTTTACCACTAGTGCCACCTGGGAAGCCCCATTCAAGCCCTGTGCTGTGCTTAGTCACTCAGATGTGTCTGACTCTTTGCAACACCACGGACTGAAGGCCCCCAGGCTCCTCTGTCCATGGGGATTCTCCAGACAAGAATATTGGAGTGGGTTGCCATGCCCTCCTCCAGAGATTCAAGCCCTAGATCACCTATTAACAACGTGCTACACACCAAAGCGAGACTCAAAAACTATAAAAAGAAAAAAACTTTTAAATATTGTGAAATTGACTTCGGAAATTGAAAATATAATTTGGAATTGTTTTTTCTTTTTTTCTAGAATTCTACTTTTTTCTCTAATTAATTGAGAATTCACCTGCAAGTAGACCACCACATTGTTGAGCAGTGGTCTATTTCCTCCCATTTCCTAAACCCATCTGCAAAATCAAGCAGAAGCAGAAGATATATAAATAAATAAAGACATTATATACCATATACATTGTATATATGCTTCATATATCTCATATATATGCTTCATACATGGCATATATATATGCATGAGTCGTGTCCGACTCTCTACAACTCCATGGACTATAGCCCACCAGACTCCTGAGTCCGTGGAATTTTCCAGACAAGAATACTGGAATGGGTTGCCATTTGAGTTCCCTGGGTTCCCTACTCCAAGGAATCTTCCCAACCCAGGAATCAAACCCACATCTCTTGCATCTCCTGCATTGGCAGGCAGATTCTTTACCACTCTGCCACCTGGGTAGTAAATATATATATATACCTCTGTTTAATTCATTGGAATGCAATTAATGGAGAGAGAAAAGGCAAAACATTGTTTAGTTCCTTGGAATACAAGCATTAAAAATTAAGGTAGTATTAAAAGTTTCATTCTCCCCTTTACAGAAAGGAATAAACCAGCTCTACTTTTTTCCAACTTTATCTTTGACTCAGGTAGATAGTCTGATAACTTGAGAGCCATCCTGTGGTTATATGAAAAGGACAGCAGAGAAGCGTCCCCTCTGAATGCAAACATGGAGATACAAGAGGAGGCCAGGTCTATGTCCTGCTCCCTGCTTTGCTGTCCCCAGCATGAGCAGAGTCAACCTTCAGCATTCAGACCAAAGGAAAGGAGAAAAGATAGGAAGCATTATTCATTAGACACTATTTTATTACATGCTCTGTTACAGGTGTTTTACATGCATTACAGCATTTGATCCTCACGGTAGCCGTTAAGAGGTGGATGTTATTATCTCCATTTTACAAATGCAGGAACTGAGGCTTAGAAAGCTTAAACAGTACAGGGCATCCATAATTGAGAGATAAATAAGTAAATCTGACATGTGCCTCCTTATAACTTTCCCCACCCACTTGGAGAGGTATTCTAGAAGAAAAGACTCCAGAGCAACCAAAAAAACTGGACATGGTTGTTTAGATTTAGGTGACCAAACAGCCTTTAAGATAGATAACTTCATTGTAAATACGGGGGGCAGGGGGGGAAGCTTCCTGTGCTTAAATCTGATTACAACACCATTTAAATCCACTGAAACTTATCCTGATATCAAAAGACAAGCTTTGCATACACAGGTTCTGAAAGCTTTGAAACCCTAGTCGTGAAGCAGCAGGTGTGGGCTCCATTAAATCACTCTGGAGCATAACCACACTCCCTCATGCACGGCCAGCCCTGGATTTTCCATGTGCTCCCTATTCTTCATCGGCTGGAGGCCCACCTGGGTGGGGGAAGGGAGAGCACAGAAAAGATCACATGTCATTTTTAAGATCAGAAAAGCCTAGACGTTTTCCAGCAGAGTTTTCTGAAACTAAGCATTTTCATGAGAATCAATAGCTTCTATGGTGGCCCTTATACGTTTATTCATCTAACTAGTGGTTACTGACTGAGGAAGTTCTGGGTGAGACAGAGTCCTAAAGCAGATTCAAAACCAGCATAAGAAAACACTTTTGCCTTTAGAGAGCTTGCAATCTAGTGGGCAGACACAGCAATCCATTAATAAGCAATTACAATTTATCACCCACTATTCTGAAGTCCGTGTAGAGAAGAGAAATCGGTATAGGCTGAAAACTGGGAGAATTAGGAAGGAGGGGCAAAGAAGGAAGGGCATTCAGGATGGAGAGAAATAGGGTGAAGAAGGACAACTTGTATTGAAGAAAGAGCATAAAATTAGTATAGTTGAAAAAAAAATTAGTATAGTTGATGTGCTGGGCAGAGAAGGGAAATATCAAACAAAATCAGGAAATTCACAGAGTTGTTGCTCCTGGTTCATGCCCAGGCCAGAATGCCCTGTTTATATCCTGTACTTAACTCACCTCCACCTTGACAGGCTCCTGAGAAGAAAATCTGTGACATGGGACCATTAAAATCTCACTTTACTTTCCACAAATACATTTGCCTACTTTCACAGCTATTTACACAGAGAGTAAACAACTTTTTGCATGAAGATGAAACACAGTTGTCACCCACTTCAGTGACGTGACACAGTGGTTGAAAGCTGCTGGCAGTCTGACTATTAGATCTCCTACTGAAGGGACAGCACCAGGCTGGCTCAAGACAAGAAGCTCAGGATGGGTCCTGGTAAATTTCTGCATTCTACCTGGGAAAGTGTCATCTGCTTGTCCTTAAGAAATATACATTTCAGTAGGCAATAACTGAACAAAATACTTGGGAGCTTACTTCTTAAACCAGAGATCTGTGGATACAATCATACATTCAATTCGCCACAGCTCACAAAATTTTATGACTACATAGACCCCAAACCAAAACAAGGAGGTAATTCTGTGAAAATGAAAGTTTCTACCAGACTCTTGACATGAAAAACAAATGTAGTCTCTATAAATGAGAGATAGCTTTTTTTTTCTTTTTTAAATTATGTGCATGATGGGTTAGAAGGCCACTGTCCATCATGGAAATAGTTGACAATTGGTTACACTCAAATCATTTACTGACTGGGGATTTTCTTCGTATTGTATATCTTGGCTTCCTACCCAATGCCTATTTCATCATGTTCCCTCCTGCTCTCTGGTCTTGATACATATAATCACCCTATAAGACTCTTCCCTACAATCTTGATGGTAGTGGACAAATGAGAAGAAAAATAACAATCTGGGTCAGCTTTGAAATGCCACAAATTTCTATCAACTCCTTTAAGTCAGAAATTATGACTCATCTGTCTTGGTTTATGCAGTGTTCATCACAGTAGCTGAGACACAAGCTCTCAAAAGGTTTAAATAATGCTGGGTCTTTACTATGAATTTTGAGTACAAACGATTCCTGTTTCACTTTTAATTTACAAAAATCAAATTGATCATCAAATATTATATCTTAAATATCTGGGAATGGTTCAGCCCCTTTGAAAAGAGTTTGGCAGTTTTTCAAAATGTTAAACCTAGAGTTCTATATGACCCAACAATTCCACTCCTAGGTACATACATAACCAAGAGAATTGAAACCAGATGCCCACACAAAACTAATTCACAAATATTTATAACATCATTATTTATAATAGCCCCCCCCAAAATGGAAACAACCTAAATGTCCATCAACTGATCAATGGATAAACAAAATGCAGTGTATCCATGCAATGAAAAATTACTCAGCCATAAAATGAATGAAGTTTTGATACATGCCACAATATGAATGAACCTTGAAAGCACCATGCTATATAAAAGAAGTTAGACTCAAAAGACCACATACAGTTTCATTCCATTTTATCTGAAATGTCCAGAATAGGAGGATCCATAGATGGAAAGTAGATTAGTGGTTACTAGGAGCTAGCAGAATAGAGAACAGGAAGTGAGTGCTAATAGTTATAGGGTTTCTTTTGGGAGATGAAATGTTTTGAAATCAGATAGTGGTGATGGTTGTACAATCTTGTGACTATACTAAAAATCACTAAATTGTATACTTTAAAAGGGTGAATTTTATGAGATGTCAATTATATCTCAATAAAAAAATGTTTGAAAATCTCTTGGTGAAAAAACTATAGTTAGGCTTTATGTTTAGTTCTTCAGGTGTGATGAAAACTGTTAATATCCCTTGTATTATTTCTTTGTCAATAAATAATAGAAAACATACCAGAATTCTTCATATAGTTACAAAAGAAACCTGAAAGCTCTTTAAACATTGGTCATATTATGTTAACAATCATACTAATAATAATGATGAACATTCACTGAATGTTTACTATGTACCAATCATTAGTCTAAGTACTGTACACATATTAACTCCTAAAAGAGTTAAAAGAACAAATTTATAAGGTGAATGTTACTTTTATCTCCGTCTTACACAGGAAAGCGAGGCACAAAGACATTATCCAGGGTCACACAGTCAGCTGATGGTGGAGCCAGGATTCAAGCCCAGGCAGCCTAGTCCAGACCTGGCACCTGTATACCATTCAATCCCACCTTTAATGAAAAGGAAAAGGATTAGTGTTGTAGAAAGAGCACTAGATGCGTCACTGCGGAGCCTAATCTGGAGATTTGGTCTAAACTGTGCCACTGACTAGCTCTGCAAGTGGGGGGCCCCTTGGCCTACTTCTCCTGACCTCTAAAGTGAGGGTCTGGGGCAGCACCATCTCCAAGTCTCCAATCCCTGAGACTAAAACAAAGTCAGTGGCAAATCAAGATATATTGAGATGTAGATATTCGATCATTTAGTAAATTGTGCACATCAGGAATCTAAGCTCATAATATTCTACAGAAAACAACTAGGAACTTTAAAATTAAACTCCTGAAAAGGCTTCAGGGGCTAAGGGACAAGGTTGGCTACCAGGCACTTTTTTAATGCAAAAAAAAAATGGAAATTCTGTTCACTCTCCCTTATAATTGAGAAATCATTCATTGCATTTTTTCTCTTCCTGAAATCTAATTCCATGATATCTCATTCAATCCTCAACAAATAAAACACTGAAAGCCTCCCGAGTGCCAGGTGTTTTTGAGGTACTAAGGACACAATAAGAAATAAGGTCAAAAAACAGTTCCAGCTCATTTTTAAAGGGCAGGGTGGAGATAATAAGCAAGCCCACAGATCCATAAACAAGATCATTTCAGAACTTGGTCTGTCCTATGAAGGAAATAAAGCATGGTGATGTGATGGTAATTGGTTGCTTTATTTAATTTATTTTTTTAAATTCAAAATCCAGTCTCTTAGCAACTTTGAAGTACATAGTGTAGCATTGTTTGACTATAATCACTATGCTGTGCATTAGATCTCCAGAACTTATATATCTTCTAAGTGCAAGTTTGTACCCTTTGGCCAGTATCTCTCCAATTCCCATACCTCCCTGCCCCTGGTTGTTATCATTATACTCTGCTTCTATGAGTTCAGATTTTTTTTAGATTCCACAAATAAGTGATATCATACGGTATTTGTTTCCTCTGCCTTATTTATCTCATTTGGTATTACAGCCTCAAGGTTCATTCATATTGCCCCAAACGGCAAGACTTCCTTATTTGTTATAGTTGAATAATACTTGACTGTATACAGATATACCACATAGGGGCTTTCTAAATGGCTCAATGGATAAATAATCTGCCTACAATGCAGGAGACACAGGTTCAATCCCTGGGTCAGGAAGATCTCCTGGATAAGGAAATGGCAACTCACTCCAGTATTCTTGCCTGAAAATTCCCATGAGCAGAGGAGCCTGGTGGGCTACAGTCCAAATGGTTTGCAAAGAACTGGACACAACTGAGTGACTAAACACACACACTCATATATATGCTATATATTCTTTACCTATTCATTTGTTAATGGGAAGTAATTGGGTTCTTTAATATCCAACAAAACCTTAGCTACCATAAAGCAGAAATTTTTATCTATTTTATCCACTTTAATCCATGTGCCTAGAAGAACAGTCAATAAATATTGACTGAATCAATGAGTAAATGAACAAACTAATGGACAAATGAGTAAATGGTACGCTCCTCATTGTGACAGAGATTGCTCGTTAACCACTAAGGCAGTGTGTACTTTTTTCTGTGCTCCTGGACTAAACTAATATGTATTAGCTTTCTGGGCCTACTACAACAAAATAACTCAGACTGAGTGGCCTAACAAGAGAAATTCATTTTCTCACAGTTCTGGAGGCTTGACATCCAAGATGGAGGTGTCTACAGGCGTGATTTGCCTGAGGCCTCTCTTCTCGGCTTACAGACAGCCACCTTCTTGCCCTACTTGACCTTTCCTCTGTGTTCATGCACATCTCTGTTGTCTCTTTGTGTGTCCTAATATTTTCTTATAAAGACACAAACAGACTGAATTAGGGTCCACCATAACAGACTCATTTCAACCTCATTAAAGGCCCTGACTCCAAATAGAGTCACATTCTGAGGTACTGAGGGTTAGGTCTTCAACATATGAATTTGGGAAGTCACAATTCTATCCGTAACATGACATGTCCCACCCAGCCTTTATTGCAGAAACCTGGTGACTGGTAGAAACCAGTCACATGGCTACAGTCAACAGAATCTGAGCAGAAAAGAAGTTTCACTTCCTGACCTGATCCATAAAGACTTCCACACAATCCTCCATGCTGTGTCCCCATCTTGTGGGAGGATATTGACCCCTGAGGGGACGTTGGAAGCTACAAGGTAAAGATGACAAAGTCTCCAGTAGCCTGGAGCTACTGGAGGTAGTTCCTCCAGTAGGTACCTCCCTCCAAATGGTGAGGAAGAATTTCCCCCATACCATTGATAGAGGCAAGCTGAATACTATATGAGGGAAAAATAAACACTGATGCTGAGATGTGTTTATTATAGCACATAACGTCACAGCCTATCTTAACCAATACAACCTCCATTACGCTTCCAAGTCTCTTCAGTGTTCCTGTTAACTTTCTCTTATTCAAGCAAAAGTGTCTTTCTTTGGGAAATCCAACCGGATTTTGACTTCAATCATTATTTTTTGTTACTCCTCTCTTCCTAATTTCTTGACTCTCATCCTAAAATATAGAGCCTTAAATCAGATGATGCCTCTTAAAGCAAGTTTCCTGGTAACACATTGGCACATCACAGACTGAGGTCTTAAACATGTTATGGATCATGAGGTAATACAGAGACATAAAAACTGGAGATTCCCATGGTTCGATCTCATAAAAAAATTAGCCTTCATGGGCCAACTCGGAATTGCCAACTGCTGCTGTGGTTCATATGCTAAAAATAACAGGACACAAAGTAGCGGCCTGCCAGGCCAAAGCTGGGTTACAGCGCTCCCTGGACCAGGAACAACAAGCAAGGTGAAGGAGGCAATGGGGGGAGGGCCCATTCTCCACTGCACTGACCCCAAGAGCAACGGGGAATCCAAAAATAAACATTGGTTGACTCCAGTGCCCTTGAACAAGTATGCAAAGTCACTGAGTAACAGAGCCAGCTAATCTAAATGCCAATCTAAACTTCTCCATCTGAGCTTCTAATGCAGGTGGCCAGAACTTTAACTTCTAAATAAATTTACCAGAAGAAATATGATGATTTTATAACATTTATATCAGTAACACATGCATCTGACCAATTCTGCAATGTCTAGGTTTTCTTTTAAGAGCCCAGAAATATAACTCAGAGCTTGAGTGATGAAATACAAGCCTCAGCCTGCCTATTCCCTCCTTCATCCCTTCCTTCCTTCATTCATTCAATATCATTATTCATACCTAAATAGGGGCCAGGCATTCTGCTAAGGCCTAGAGAGAAATGAACTACTAAAACCCAATCTTTTCCTTCAAGGACTTCACAATCTTGTATTTGGGGGAAGAACTGGGAAGAAAGCACAAATAAAAATATGATCATATTAGTGTCATAGCAAGGGACTTTAGAAATGCAGAGAAGGAAATGAGCAGTGGAAAAGAGGGTGCAAATGAAAACACTGGCAAGACCCCTAAATAAGTGTCTACTGCATAGAATTCATCTGCACTTTGTTTGAAAAGAAAGAAGCTTTTGATCGAAATGGGGGTGTGAGAACGTAAACTAATTGCACTACAGACTCCAAAGTCGAAAGGAAAAACAAGGCTCAGAGTTGCAGGAGGAAGTCCTGGATAGGCTCACTGCCCCTCCTGCCTGTGTCCCTAATTCTGACCAGAGAATGGAGTCAAGCCTCTGCCCAGCTTGTTGCCATGTATCACACCCTGGGGGACATTATGGGAGCAAAATTAGAGGGAGGACTGCTGCTGATCATGGAAGAAACCTAAAAACGAGGAATTTTTTTTTGACTTCTGACCTGTTTTATTTCCTAAGAAAGTGTCACCCAAGTTTCTGGGGCAGCTTTTCCCAGCTGAATCTGGTCCCCAGATTCTCACTGAGGCACAAAAACACAAATCCCTTCATGTGGCCCCCTCTTCTAGGATATCTGATCCCAGGCTCCATGAATAGACTTCAATATGCTGGATCACGTTGTATAGAAACAATCCATTGCTTATCTTCTCTAAACTACACAGCCAGCATCTTCACCCTGGCTGGTTGGCATTTCCAATTTCAGCGCTGTTTGAATGACCTCTGAAAACAGTGAGCTTTTTTTTTTAAAGGAAATAAAATGAAAGACTACGTCATGAACATCAATGGCCTAAACCATTTATGATTTTGCTTTTTTTAATCTTTGAACTAGACTTACTCAAAGAAAGTATCTTTTACAATTGGGAAAATGAGGATTATAGGTGTAATTCTTTTGTGTTAGTGAAATGACAAATTCTTCAAACTCCCTTCAGAGGAGTGACCCTGTCCCGGATTGAGAATGTCATGTTCACAAATGTCTTTTCTCCTTGTCACCTTCCTCAGATGGTCAATTAAAGCTACCAGTACTTTTTCCTATGACAAGGACACATATCCAGTGGGAACTGGACTGAAGCCAACACATTAATTTCATGTAATTCAGCTGAATGATTTTATTTCCTCTCAAGGCTGACTCGAGCCTCACAGTCAGTAGATGGTGGCAGTGATGATGATGTTTTCAATAAGACCCTCCACTGGTCTACTGGATTCGGGCTCCTCAAATGACTGTTGGAGGTGAACCAAAGGTGAGTTAAAGCTTATATAATGAAAATAGTTCAAGTAGATCTTCAGAATCTCTTGAGTCATGGGATAACTGCACAAAATTAGTGTCGTGAGTGGGAAAGTTGTATCCAGAATCTAAGGTAGCCTCAGTGATCCTTGCTTCCCGGCATTCATGCACTTGGATAATCCCCTCTTGATGAATGCGGGCTACACTCCAGGACTCGCTTCTAACCAACAGAATAAGGAAAAGTGACAGTGTGTAAGTCAGAGATACGGCCATAATGGGCAGAGTGTGCCCCCTCCATCACTCCCTCTGGGGGAAACCAGCTGCAGAGGTGTGAACAACCCCAAGAAGAGGCACAGGTGGCAAGGACCTGAGGGCTCCTCCACAGTGTCCATGATGAGCTTGCAAACAGACATTCCCCAGCCTTTGGATGACTGCAGCCCAGGGCAACTTCCGACTGCAACCTCCCGAGAGACCCTGAGTCAGAACTGCCCTGCTGTGTCCCATAGGAACTAGAAGAAATAAGAGCTGTTTGTTGTTTTAAGCTGCTAAATGTGGGGGAAATGCTGTTACAGTAATTAATATAATAGTATTCATTAGCAATAATTAGTACCGGGGCTAAAACATGTCCACCTACAGAAAATGGTGTGCACGGTGCTAAGATATGTCCCCCACACCTGTGCGGTTGCCTCAACCACTATATCTCTCCAGCCTGAAATGTTTGAAGTGCTATCTTAAATGTGTATGCAGTCACTCACAGCACAGATTGAGTGCCCTCTGCATGCAGTCAGGATGCCAAGGGTTTCCCTTCTGAAAACCTTATTTTCCTTCCCCTTCAGAACTAGCCTGTTTTCTTGGCAAGAACAGTTTTCAAGGCCACTAAAAATGGAAGCCAACCTTTGAACCCCAATCCCAGCTAGGAGTTTGATGTCTCCCCTTATGAAGGAAAAACAGGGGCCGAAGTGGAACTTCAAGGAATGTGGCCACCCTCCCTCCAGTTCCCCCAAAGTTTAAATAGAAGCATTCCACTCTGCCCTCTTAAAATTAAGTGCTCTTACAAAGCAGACACTGGAGCATAAAATACCTTTTTACTTCATCAATTTGAATACCAGAGATTTGCCTTAAAGGGCCAGGCAATCTGAAACTTTTCAACCAAAACAAGGCACCAGATTACTGAAGGCAGATGATATTTCATGTTAAACGTCAGGTATATTGTCCTTACTGTCAGGGATTCTGGCAGGATTAGCAGTGAATAGTGCCTATTATTATATTGATGATAAACCATTTGCATGTTATTAACATTTCACCCAGGTAGGGCTAATCCCTCATTTTATTTGTTTAAGAGCCAACAGGTTCCTACTGAAGTAAAAGGCAGGAAATGTTTTCCTTCATCCATTTGGCCGAGCCAAATGTTTATATATATATTTTTCCCACCATTATTCCCATCATGCAGCTTCTAGGACAATATACTATTTTTGACATAAAAATATTAACCAGGAAAGCTTCCAATTAGTCAAACGTAAAAACAAAGAGACATATACTTCAGGCTTAGCTTGGCTATTGTGAAATGAAGTCATAAGCTGGTCATACAAATACACATTTTCAATAACAGAAATTTTTAAAGATTTTTTTAAAATAAGTCATACCTTTGTTGATTCCACATGTGCCATTTGCAATTTAACATCAGAAAATAATCACTCCAAATGGTTCTCCCTGCTATGATTCACCACGGTGCATGGTTCTGCCACTCACAGCAAATCAGAGAATGGTTCAGAATGGCTTATTTTCTTGCTCCAATAAACTATGACTAGGCATTCAGCAGATTTTTCTTTTCTTTCTTATTATTTTGCAGAGTTGAGAAAAATATGAAAAATAAAAGAAATAACTGAATGGGCCACTGCTTTCAAAACTTATTTAGCCTTGCTCAATTATGTGGACCGTGTTATAATTCACTTCCATTCTCCTGTTTCTCTGATAGGTTTTCCATATCATGGAACTCTCACCACTAGACAGACATCCATTCTCTTTTGAATCTCAAGGCACGGTTTATCTTTTCACATAAAACTCTAAATGCCCACTGCTAAAATGGATGCGTGTGAAAAAAGCTAAAAGGATTTCATTGGCTTTTTATTCTGGAAATAATTGGCAGAAATCTCCTTTGTTGCATTAATTTTGTAGCATTAAATCTATCCAGTAAGTATCTCAACACCCACTTAGCCATTCTGGGTCCCAGCCCAGAAAGTTGACTTACATGAAATAACATTGAAGCCCTTTGACAGTTTTCAACATACTGCTTTGATTAACGGAATTTTTAATTGTATGCTTTTCCTAATTCAGTAGTTTAAAGTTATTAACTACCAAGAAACAGCTGCTACAATCCCTTTCTCCTCCTACTCTCATCCTTAGGACTCTAGGAATCATCCATAAGAAGGATTTAACTTGTCAGTTCTTAAACCTAGGGGGGAAAGCATCCAGTGTCCTTCCCAACCCTAACTTTCAGGAAAATAAACAATAGCAAATGACAGATCCAGTCACTTGTCATGCCAACATAGATAGGCATTGATATCCTACAAACTTCTCTTTCCAAATCATCTCTCTCTCTCCACAAACAGATACACACACACACACACACACACACACACACACACACACATTGCCTAGAGCTTCCAAAGCTAGGAATACCAATATTCTACCCATAGGAACTAAGAAACAAGAAGACACTATTTTGTCTAAGCTGGAACTACATAAGGTACATTTTACATAGAAATAACGTTATAAATGAAGATTATCACTTCATTTATTTAACTTCCATATATCCTATGGTCCATAGCATAAAGATATGAATAGACTTGTTGTAGTTTAGTCGCTAAGTCGTGTCTGGCTCTTTTGCAACCCCATGAACTGCAGCACATCATTGTCCTCTGTCCATCGGATTTCCCAGGCAAGAATACTGGAGTAGGTTGCCATTTCCTTCTCCAGGGTTCTTCCTGACCCAGGGATGGAACCTGAGTCTCCCGCATTAGCAGGTGGATTCTTTACCACTGTGCCACCTGGGAAGCCCCAGTGAAGACACTGTCAGATGCCAAAGGTTCAAGACGCTTTGCCAGAGCCCAAGCTTGGAAGCCATAGCAGAAGAAACCAGAACCAATCTGCTGCCCCCAAACACAGCCACCAGTTGACCTGACCCCACAGCAGAGGCAAGAATAGGGTGAACCTTTTCTTTCCTTCCTTCTTTCTTTCTCTCTTTTTTGAAAGGCATCTTATCTTGTGGTTTGGGGTTTTTTCCATATCACAAAAAAGATTTAGAGAATTCCAAGAGTTTTGGTTAACAGGAAATACAAATGGAAATTAAAAAAAAAAAAAAGAATGGAACTCAACCCTCCACAGACTGAATAGACTAGTGGGTTTCAAACTGCTTTAGACAAATAATAAATTGTTTTCAATCATGAGCATGTACATCATTGGCTTCCCAGACTGCTTGGTGGTAAAGAATCCACCTGCCAGTGCAGGAGTCACATGGAGTTCCATCCGTGGTTCAGGAAGACCCCCTAGAGTAGGAAAGAGCAACCCACTCCAGTATTCTTGCCAGGATAATCCCATGGACAGAGAAGACTGGCAGGCTACAGTCCATGGTGTCAAAGAGTTGGACATGATTGAGCGACTGATCACGATTACAATCAAGCCCCTTACGATCATGGTTACAATAGTCATCATTTATATATAAATAAAAATATCAATATAAATATTCTATTGCAATGTGTACTTACAAAAATAAAAGTAGGAGAAAAAATATATACATAGCAATTCTAATATATGCCTGCTACACCCCAATTGATCACCTGCACAGGTCTTGGGGTTTACATTCCCCAGTTTGAAGGCCAAGTGTTAATACTATCGTCCTGTCTTTTAATAATTATTTATCTAGTGGGCAAAAACAATATATCTACCACTTCCATACGGCATTTCACAGTTCATAAAACATTTTTATATATATTATCTCAGGTAATCCTCACAAAACCCTTTCCTCAACTACAGACTAGAAATTTAAGTAACATGAGTACCCCAAGATCACACAAATAGATTCTAGCTAAGCTAGATTTGAAACCGGGGCTATACTACAACTCTATGACAGATTAAATGGGCTTTTATGCACCAGTCTGGAAACCATACCACCACTCACAATATTGCTTCTAAGGGAAAATGTTGTCTGAGTTCTAATTAACTGACTTGTAAAGGAACTTTTGGAATAGAACCTGATCATAAATTAAGGATCACATGTATTACATATTTCCAAATAAATGCTTTTTCATACAGGATAATCTGATCTTTCTATTCTGCCCAATGCCAAAAAGTAAATCATATGAACATAAAAGCCCTTTCAAGCAGTGAAGAGATGCCCATGTTCTGTAAGATTGTCAGCTAGTCGGAGCAGCATTTCTGTCTTTAGATACTCCCTCTTCTTGCATATCCAATCTCAGGTCCTAAAATAAACAGACTGCTTTCCTTTATCAGTATTTAAAAATCAGTAAAAATCATTTATAAGTTTTAACCTTGTAAGCATTAAGCTTTAGCCCTGGAAAATTCTCTTTTTTTTCCCCAAACTGTTGCAAAAGCAGGATAGAAAATGTCTGTAATGAGTAGTGCTTTGGGTCAGGAAAGTGGCTGGAGAAACCATAGTCTTGTGAGTTTTCTCACTACCAAGGAAGGTGAGTCAGACACTTAGACCTCTGCTGGGCTCCCTTGAGTCTTCTTAAACCCTGTTTCCTTTAGATTGTCATCACTGATTAAACAATATTTTTGCAATGCATTTTACTTTTTAAAAATGTATCTCCTCTTTGACCCAGTAACCTGACTCCTGTGGCTCTGTTCTAAGAAAATAATTTAAAATATCAAAAGCTTTTTAGGTATAAGTATTCATCATAATGTTATTTATAAAATGAAAAAATAAAAAGCAACCTGAATGTCCAACAAAAAGGAAATGACAGATCTACTCAATGATATTAATATAGCATGCATCTACTTAGAACACTGGCTATAAAAGCCATACGGCTGCATCCAAAAAATGCTTATGATAATTAACTGCAAAATTCAGAATATGAGTTACATATACCTTGTAATTATAACTACATAAAAATATCATAAGAAAAAAAACAGACTAGCAGTAAATAGGACAAAATGAATCAATATTTTGGTTAGGGCAATGAAATTATTAGTGACTTCATTTTCTATATTCCCTGGAGTGGGTGTATATATATATTTTTTTTTTTTTTTTTAATAAAAAGGGGGTTTTAGAAAAAACATCAAATAATTTGTAAAGAATCCACACAAATAAATTAAAAAAATACAAATGACTTTAATTTTTGAAAAAAAAAATAATATGTGCAAATAATTCAGAAAAAGAAACCCAAATAGCATAAAATGAAAAAATATTCAATCTTCTCTAGTAATCACATAAAATTAAAATAACAAAACATAATTCTAAGTCATAAGAATAACAAAATATAAGTTTTATACATTTTGTTGTGAGGATGTATGAATGTTAGAACTTTCATACACAACTGGTAAAAGTAAAAAGCTGGCAAAATTACTTTAAGAAGCAACTTGAAAACATCTTATAAAACTGAAAATGTGGTATGTATTTAAACTACATGCCGGCATATAAAAATTGCAATAATGTTCACTCTGGCATTGTTCGTAAGAGTGAAAAATTAAAAAGAAAGAACTCATATTTCCATCAATGAGTAAATAGATAAATAAATTATGCTATTTCCCTACACCAGGATATTACAAAGCAATAAAAATGAATGGATTTGACCTATATGGAACATCACAGATAAATCACAAAAGTATAACATTGGGTGAGGAAAGGAGTTCAGGATAATATAAATAGTTGGTTCCATTTAAATAAACTTTTAAAACATGCAAAACAATGGTATATTATAGCCACATATAGGGTGGTTGGCAATAAACATGTATGGGATAGCTAAACACCAAATTCAGGACAATGACAATTCTGGAAAGAAAGAGAAATGAATGGGATTGGGGGTTAGTATTCCAAAAGACCTCATTCTAACTAACCCACAATGATTTAAGAAAATCTTGCACTTGATGCAAGACTAGCAAAGCATTATTAGAGACAACTGGATGCATATCAGCAGATACAGAGGTATCCATTACTGTCTTTCTCTCTCTCTCTCTTTTTTTTTGCTTAATATTTAACATAAAACATTTTAAAGAAACAACAAGCCCCTAAATTTGACTCTCTCTGAAAGAATGAGGACTGCCTCACAAGGGTCCAAACTCTTATTTCTGAAAAAAGTAAGCAGGGCTTGGAACTGACCTATATTCAGAGGATAATCCAGCTAAGGAAAGCCATTGGCAGGCTCTGTAACGCTGCTTCTGCCTGCTCTGTGGTATTAAGCATGGCATGAAAGCAACCTAAATGTCCCTTGACACAGAAGTGGATAAAGCAGATGTTGGTACATGTATATAATGGAATATTACTTGGCCATAAAAAATGAAATAATGCCTTGTAGCAACATGCATGACCCTAGAGATTATCATTCTATTGTCATTCTATTTCTCTAGAGAGAAAAAGACAAATATCATATGGTATCACTTATATATGGATCTAAGAAAAGGATACAAATGAACTTCTATAAAAAAAAGAAATAGACTCACAGACACAGAAAACAAACTTATGATTACCAAAAAGGAGGGGAAGAGGGGGATAAATTAAGAGTTTGGGGTTGAAATACACACATTACTATATATAAAATAGATAACCAACAAGAACCTACTGTATAGCATAGGGAACTATTCTCAGAGTCTTGTAATAACCTATAATGGAAAAAAATGTAAAAAAGAACATATATATATTTATAAAATGGAATCCCTTTATTGTACACCTGAAATGAATACAATATTGCAAATTAACTATATTTCAACAAAAATTAAAAATAAAAATAAATTAAAACTTTATAAAAAGAAATGCTGCTTCTTCCTTTGTATATGGCTGGGGAAGTAGAGTGGGAGATAACACATCAGAAAAAAATTGTACTGAACTGTGCTGGGAGTTCATTTTCAAAAACAATGATGCTGTAAGTGTTTTGGCCACATGTGTTGCTATTTAGCTGTGTAGCATCACTAATCTGGTGCTTTAATCTCTCCGCATCCCGGAAGATACAAGCTAGTCCAACTCAAAGAGGCTTGGAGACTCTCAACATGTCCAGAAACCCCAAAGTTCTCCAGAAATTTCTCTCCTTTCACTTGAAAGGACCAAATGTTTTCCTGTCCCAGAAAGTCCTCCTTCTCCACCCTGGAACTGCATTTATCCTGCAGGCCTGCAGTTAAGAAAGAAGAGGTGATTGCTTTGAAAGGGGTCAAGTTCTAAGTCCCTGCCTGCTCTTAGAGACAATGATTATTCTTTTGTTCCAGCAGAGGGGTCACCCCAGCAGATAAACCAGAATTTGAAGGTAACCAGCACGGGTGTCATCACTACACACCAGCCCTGACCTGCCAGACGGTTCTGGCAGTCAGGCGAGCAGGTCTGGCAGGTAAGCAAGTTGACAGTGCTAACCCCACCTGCTCAGGACAACACTACCAACTTGTAAACAGCAACCAGCCGCTCTGTCTATAAACATCAAAGCAGCAGGTGATCTGTTCAAACCAACAATCTGAAAAAGAGAAGACTGAGGTATTGACATATCCCATGTTTTGATCTACCACTCCCTTGAAAATATCTTTCGAGAACAAGTCACCCAAAAATGGTCAAGGGGAATTCATCCAAAATGTGTGTTGTCTGACCTCTTGACCATCTCATCTACATCTGGAGGCTCATTTGGAGTGTGGACTAAATCACCCTGAAAGACTGTGCCCGCTCCTTCCTGAATATTTCAGGAGCTTTCAGAATTCAGCTTGCAAGTCATGCTTCATTCAGGGCAGTTGATTAGTTCCAGTGTGGAGAGTATTGGGCAGGATGAGTGGACAACAGACAGTGATTCATAGATTCCTCTGCTAAGAGTCCCAGGTGTTTTTAGGGCAGAATGATAGAAAGGGAGGCTTAATCAGTTCTCAAATCTGTCCTCCTGTCATAAGATTAACCAAAATCACTCAAAGTTATCATAGTCATTCTTAGAAATGTCAAGTGCAGACACTCTTCTGGATATTCGATCTCCCTCCCTCTTCGGAATGGCCCAGAAAAACAACAGACTGGCCAGGAGCCCCCAAATCAAAGTTCTTCACTTAAAATTGGTTAACATAATGCATTAAAGTGTCTTATCTGGAATGAACTCTTTAATTATTTCAAAGAAAAAGAAATGCAGTTTTTCTAATAAAAGAAAGTAACTAGTAGCACTAGAAAAATTGAAGAAAAGTTGTGAAGTAAAAGGAAATGATGCTGGCCATGAGATACTTAATATTTTTAAGAAAGAAAAAGCTTATTTAAATTACTAACATGACCCAAATGTCAAGAAATCCATTTGTGGGCATGAAACAGTGTTACATACATAAAACAGCAAGGACTCACCAATATTTGAGAGTTAAACATTAAGAGAACAAAATTCTTGAGCTTAATTTCCTAGTCTATGCTTGCCTAAAGTTAATATAGTTAAGAATCAGAATATAGGAAAAAAACATAAAATTCTATTAAAGGAAAACAATGCATGTACGTTTACTGGGGTATAAAATTATCCCAATAAGCATATTCATATTGGAATAGAAAGCTAAAAATGTATATATTTGAGAAATATATTCCAAAACTCTATTTATAGATTTAAATTCCATAATTCAAGTTTCCACAGAAGTTGTCTCAGGTGTGTCTGACTCTTTGCAACCACATGGACTGTAGCCCATCAAGTTCCTCTGTCCCTGGAATTCTCCATGCAAGAATAGTGGAGTGGGTAGCCATTCCCTTCTCTAGGGGATCTTCCCTACTCAGGGATCGCAGCCGAGTCTCCTGCATTGCAGGAAGATTCTTTGCTGTCTGAGCCACTGGAAGCCACCCAGTAGATCTTAGGTAAGCCAACACTCCAGTGTTCTTGCTTGAAGAATCCCCATGGACAGATGAGCCTGGTGGGCTACAGTCCATGGGGTCACAAAGCATCAGACATGACCAAGCGACCAAGCACAGCACAAGCCAAGTGGAGATAACAGTGACTCAGTTACCCCAAAAAAATACTTTAGTAAAAACTACTTACATTAAAAAGAGTATTGCCCAAGTAAGTCAAACAAAGCAAGTGTTCTATTTGAATTATGAGATTAATTGTCAAATATTTCATTTTTCCCTCTGAAGACTAAAAGGTTTGAAATAATTAGGCTTAGTGTAAAGAACTCTCTTCACTACACCTGAATTTCACCTCATTGAACAACCTTAGCACCTCACATGTCCAAACCAACCATGGGCACACACACATACACACACAACCCACCCCTCAAGAGAAATTTCACTTCAAGTCTTCTCTGTTTAGGCAGGTGGACTCTGCTAGAAACGAATATTAAAGAGAACTTTGAAACAGGTTGGAACAGGAGAATGGTGGAGTAAAGGAAACAAGTATTGGAATCTTTTATGTGTCTCTCTTTTTAAGTTTCATGTCACACAGTCCTTACAATGACCCCAGAAGGTACATACCACTGTCCCCATTAAACAGAGGGAGAAGTGGAACTCCGCAGGGCTAAGGAGACCCAAAGGTTACACAGTGAGGCCGAGGATTCTTGACAGATAGGACCACCCTTCGCTTCTGAACACCCAGCACAACACCAGGAGCAGGGTAGGCATTTGGTAAATATTTGTTGGACTGAATCTGACCATGAAGCTTGCCCACATAGCAGCATGTGGAGACTGGCATCAGAAGGTCAATATGCAGTCTGAGGGGTGGCAAGGACAAAGGGTCAGGCTGATCTAGGGTGAACTGAGTAATTTCATCACTCAGGTCTTCTAGAGCTCCATCTGCCCCTTCTCCTCCATACTGTCCTTTTCTCACCATTATCTCTCCCCAGCTCCGGCCATCTATCCACCAGGGGTCTGCTCCCCCAACATAGCTGCCAGCCTTGACAGGACCTAAGGCTGCTTGCTCCTCACCCCACTTTCTGAGGGAACTGGTAGCCATGAAAACACTGGCCCAACGTCAGAGTTGTGGACCAGCCATGGCTTGTCTTCCTCCTATTTGGGGTCACCTAGGCCTTCCTTGACTTCCCTGGTGGCTCAGATGGTAAAGTGTCTGCCTACAATGTGCGAGACCTGGTTTCAATCCCTGGGTTGGGAAGATCTCCTGGAGAAGGAAATGGCAACCCACTCCAGTATTCTTGCCTGGAAAATTCCATGGATGGAGAAGCCTTGTAGGCTACAGTACATGGGGTCGCAAAGAGTCGGACACGACTGAGCGACTTCACTTCACAGGCCTTCCTTAAGGAATCTCAGCCCCCTCACCCCAACAATTTTGTGCCAAAATCCCAGCAATTTGCAGGTGAACATTGAGAATGGAGCTTCAGATGGGTCCCATGAGTCAGGGACTCTTGCACTGCTTTCGTAGATGGGTTTTAGGAGGAAGGAATCTAGTTAGATCTAGAAGGAATCTAGTTATTAGAAAAATCAGTAAGGTGTGTTCTCTAACATGGGAAGGAAAGCCTCAGGGAGACTTGGTAGTCCCTGGCCTGTGTTTCACAGGCCTGGGGAAAGGTTTTAAAGGGGAAAGACACCAAGATTGTGGAAAGAGGACTCTGGGCATGTACCTGGTGGCAGAGACTAAACACCATCCAACCTCTACCACAAGGTTCAGAAGGGTACCCTTCTGCTGGGAGCTTCAGGCACTTTCTCATGTGCCCCTTCTGAGTATCAGTCCAGTTTTTAAATAACAATAGCAAAAACTATTACTATAACTACAGTTTGCTGATAGCTACTAATGGCCAGGTACCATACAAGGTTCTTTACCTCTCCCAACCCCCATCTGTTATTTCTCCCATTTTGCAGATGAGAATATGGGTCTGAGCCTCATCCAGCAAAAGGAATGAATCTGGATTCTACTCTATCAAGTGCCAGCCCACAGGTCACCCAGTTTCAGGAGATGGACCCAGGTCCCTATCACGGTCCACTTTCTTACCAGCTTTTATCTCAACTGAGAGTTACTCGGACTCCAAATCCTCCTACATCCCCACCTCTTGGTCTCCTATTCAGGAATGAATACCTGAAAGCCTGTCCAATCATTCTTCCTAGGTTCAACTTCTTTATCATGAGTTTCTTGGGTTTTCACCCAACAAGGTAAAGAAAAAGGGCTTAAACTCTAAGTCATATTAGAAGCTGGCTCTGCCTTCTCATCCTGGCCTGCCCCCAAATCAGCTAAACTTCTCAGGACTGAGTTTCCACATATTTGACACAGGTCAGAATGAGCTTCTCATCTTCTAGTATGCAAACTGTGTCTTGTGTCTCTGCTAGGTTTCACGTTCATCTGGCCATGACAATGAATAATACAGTGTGAATTAGAAGTGGACAATCAGGAGAATCAAAATTCCAACCAAGATGGGACCACTTTTCAGAGATACAGATACTTAAAAAAAAAAAAATGCTACTAGGACCATTCCGGCGGAGAAGGCAATGGCACCCCACTCCAGTACTCTTGCCTGGAAAATCCCATGGACGGAGGAGCCTGGTAGGCTGCAGCCCATGGAGTCTCGAAGAGTCGGACACGACTGAGTGACTTCACTTTCACTTTTCACTTTCCTGCATTGGAGAAGGAAATGGCAACCCACTCCAGTGTTCTTGCCTAGAGAATCCCAGGGACAGCGGAGCCTGGTGGGCTGCCGTCCATGGGGTCGCACAGAATTGGACCCAACTGAAGCGACTTAGCAGCAGCAACAGGACTATGCCGGAGCTCAAATACTTGACATATTCTAGAAACATACATCTGGGAAGAACCTCAGAAACAGTTCTAATCACCCCTCATTTTATATAAACTGAGGCTCAGAGAATGCCTGGCGGTTTCCCACCACATGGCCCTACTCTCTCAGGCAGTATAGGACAGGAAAATGAAATAGTGCCAGTCGCTTAGTTGTGTCCGACTCTTTGCGACCACATGGACTTGTAAACCACCAGGCTCCTCTGTCCACAAAATGTTCCCAGCAAGAATACTGGAGTGGGTTGCCATTCCCTTCTCCAGGGGATCTTCCTGACCCAAGGATTGAAACCAGGTCTCCTGCATTGCAGGCAGACTCTTTACTGTCTGAGCTACCAGGGAAGCATAGGACCTAACTTGGATTCAGACTGAAGACTCTCTTAATCCAGAGTTCATCTGTCACACTACACATACTGTCTCCTTTGATTTTGTTATTTTAGCCATTAAAATATTTATATCTGGTAATACTGGCCTGACTAGCAGAAAGGGAGAAATAAAGCAACCCAGTCTTCATGGAATGTCAGATACAGGAAGGCCCTTGAAAATCATCATTAATAAAAAAATTGAGACACATAAATATGGAAATGCTTTCCTAGTAAAATCCAACTAGCTGATGTCAGAGCAGAGGCTCCAGTTCTAGTCTGCAGATTCTCAGCCCAGGGGTCTTTTCAAGATGTACAGACGAAAATGGGCCAACTGGTCTTGTTTTCAAAAGTTATTCATTGCCATAGTATTTCATATATTTTACATACATCAGACAGTTAAACCATGCCCAACTATGAAAAGTCCTATATTCAGAGAACACAGAAACATATAAGGACCACTCCACCAAAATCAGAGGAAACACCTAGAATGTGGGTTAAATTTAAAAAAAAGAAAGAAAGAAAAGCAACCACAGATACAGCCATTTTCAGCCAGGCAATCAAAACTGGACAGTGTGGGCACTTTCATGCCACATGCTGAAATGGAGCTGAAAGGCCATGGCCCAGGACAAGCCCCAGGCCGCCAGACACCAGTTCCAGCTTCGAAGCCTTCTCCCCCTTGCCCTCTGCTTTCACAGACCTCTTCCCAATCAGAGGGCACGGGGCAGGAGAGAGGGGCTAGTTTTGTTTTCTGTATAATAAAGCTTTCAAAAGGCCAAGAAATGAAACTGCTATGCCTCATTCTGCAGGAGCTCATTTCTTAATACTTTTAAGAAACATATAAACAAACAAACAAACAAAAAACATTCGTAAATGTCCAGGAAGCCCCCTTGTGGAAGTACATTTAAAAAGCATTTTGAGGGTTGAAGGGGAAAGACCATGGCATTTCAGGGTCTTTTAGGTTCCCCGTGGGCCAGTCCTGATGAGAAGAATGCATGCAGGTATCTGACATCAGTGGCTCCAGCAGAGACCCCCGCACCTCCCTGCCCTCTGCCAAAGGATCTGCCTCCTGGATCATCTTTGTACAACTACAGAATCCTTTTTTCTTTTCCTGGTAACCACCAAAAAATAAGCCCAACATAAATCTTAGCAGATTTCATCCCATTTTAATTCTGCGTTGCTTTTATCTGTCTTTTATCAGAGAAAGGAAATCAAGCAGCCTAACTTGGTTTACCTTTTTCTTTTCCTCTTTTTTTTTTTTTTTTTTTTTATAACTCTCTGAAAGAAAATACCTTTGCATCTCCCAAGACAACAGAATCTTTTGAACTAATAAAAGCCATACAGGTTCAAACTATCCGTTTTTCCTACAGAGGATTTCTAATTTCCTTCTAGGAAAAGCTAACAATTAAAAACATCCTCTGAAAATATGTTAAAGACCACATTGAGATGGAAATGAAATAAAATGCTGCACGTTTCTGTATTTTTTTTTAACTCAAAGAAAAACTTTTTTGACTTTCATGATGTGCGTGTGGCCGTTAATTTCAATGTCATATTATGGTTTTTGGCTGAACAGACAGTATGTATGTATGTATGTAAGCAAACAAAACAAATGCATTTTGTATTCAAATTTATACAACTCCATACATTTTTATGCTGTTTATTTGAAAATTAATTTTGGCTTAGGCCTCAGAGACAGCAAATGTTGTCAAGATTTGAGGGCTACCTGAAAAGCCTTAGGGACAGTATTACCCTTATGCATAAGAAACAGCAAAATAAAATAAAAATAAATGAATTTCCAAATACGTCATGGCTAATCCCTTGAGCTGACCTACAAATGAATTATGGAGGTTTTGCTACAGGACTGAGTAGATCTGGTGATTTCACTGAGAGATTTATCTTATTTTCCAACTTATTTTCATATCTTATTTCCTTTTCTTTTAGAATTAGACTGTAAATAAAAGGGCTAAGACCAAATGAAGCTCCCTCTCACAGAACTCATATTGGATTGATAAATTAAAACACTGAGATGAGTTTTGTAAGACCCATCCTCGAGGATTTGGGAAATTTAGCCGATGCAAAACAAGGCATTAATTTGGAGAGGCCTAGCTACTTACAATGCTTAGTGTTCTGACAATGATGAATGGCATCATTCCAAGCAAATGGTAATTTCACTTTTTGTGACAGTACTTTAGAGCAAAACCGACTTTCTTCACACAAAGCATTTGCAATCCTATTGAACAGAGGCAGTACCTGAATATCAGAAATCCTTCATTGTTTAAGTATCATCTGATATTCTTGATTGGCTTCAAACTGAAGGTTGGAGTTGAATTAGGGAGAACGGAGGTTAAGTCCTAACCTTGAAAGACTTAGCAGCCATTGAAACAGTGCCTTTGGGCACTTATTGGCCTGTATTTATCAAAAAAACTTTTCAATTCAATGAGGGGAGGGTGAAAACACAAAACTTGTCACATTCATCAAGTGAAGCCACTGGAAAGACATCTACAGAACACCCAAAAAGCATAATCTTTCCGAAGCGCTGATAGAAATGGTAATTGGATGGGTCAGAGAAGAATACAACCAAAGCAGGGGCAACACAGAATATTGCGAAAAAATCAAGGTCAACAATAAAAGAACAGACCCTTTTTAACTTGCGAAAAATTTACCCTCAGCCTTTGTACTGAGGGAAAAATATACCTGTTGCTACCGTAATTTATATCCTCACAAAAGCCCCTCAAAAAGAACCTTTGAACATAAAGGCATTAAAGACCCTCATTCTCCACAGTCCATAAGAAAGCTCTACCTTAGTATTGACTCCACCAAAATATGTTCTCTGAAAGCAAAAAGGAAAAAAAAAAGTTTTTTGTTTTTCTGTTAAAGAACAGCTAAAAGCAGTGACTCCCTTTCAGAATCTAACCCATCCATCTTTCAGCAGGAAAGGTATGTTCTGGCTAGGGCTGCAGGAGGAATATATTGAATATATTTAAACATTTTCCTGAGAGACTGAAAAAAAACAGACTCTTGGAGGACTGGCAGAGAATACCAACATTGTATCCCAAAAGAGGACCAGACCTGATGAATCACAGGGTCTTGATTGCACGTCTTCCTGCCTTCCTTGCTGGTGAGCTAACATCGGGCCGAGCCAAACGACACATGTAAACAGATGAGCCGTCTGGAGATGCCACACTGTCCCGTTTTTATCTTATACAAACACCTCTGAGCTGGACTTGGAAGGACTTTTTGGCACAACGTGGCGAGCTGATATTCTGGGCTATGTCCAGCTCATAAAGGAAAGGATCTGGTGAGGTGGTGTGAGGCTCAACTTGGTGGAAGCATGCGGATACAGGTGGCTCCTTACTGACAAAGATATCAACCAAGGGGGAAATGGTCCCTAAAAGGCCAGAGTCTGGGGCCCCTCCTCTTCATCCCGGGGGATAAAGCAGAACACCCGCAAGACCTTCTTAGATGGGTTCCCGAAACAGTTAAGAAGAAACAATCCAGAGCTTACCCCGGCATTTCACTGTAAACTGTACAAATTTACTGATGTGCAAGAAAAGACAGCGGCGTTTGTTGATTTGCCAAATTCGAAAGTGCCTGGATACCCATTTCTATTAATCCAGGAATTCAACTTCCCGCATTAGAGTTCTACGGAGATGTAAGGGAGGAGATGGGGTTTATGATTTGTGCTGACGAAGCCACATCATATTTTAGGAAGATGACATTGCTATTGATGACTCCCTCTCATCTATTCCCAGTAATATGCTCATCT
The DNA here is from genome assembly GCF_963930625.1 of Muntiacus reevesi. Classification (NCBI taxonomy): domain Eukaryota; kingdom Metazoa; phylum Chordata; class Mammalia; order Artiodactyla; family Cervidae; genus Muntiacus; species Muntiacus reevesi. Next base: position 74,602,188 of record NC_089256.1, on the reverse strand, counting down.
GTATGTTTTCCCCAGGCACCAGAAGAACAATCTTAGATCCCTAAAACAGTATGTCATTTCTTTCCACAAATCCCATATGCACATATATTATTATTATTTAACGTTTATTAAGTACCAACAGTATGCTAGGCACAATAGACATAGGGGGCCATAAAAACATATTTAACGCATCAAAAACCACAATAAAAGGACGCTGTGTTTGTGACAGAAGACAATAAAAATCTTTGGAATTCATAGTTCAAGATGAAATGCACCCCAGGTCCCAGAGCAGCCTTGGTACAGCATGGCATATCAAAAAAGGTATTAGAATTTTCACTCAGCCAGAGTTCAGAGGTTGTGCATACCTTACAATGAGATGTGGTCTCCCTCAACTTCATGACATTCTGCAACAAATAATGAATTCTCTAATGGCAGAGCATTAATTACTTAACTATCGAATTAAACCTCAGCCCTCTGCTTACCTTCAGTCATACAGGTGTACCAAGCACCGTGGTAGGCATTTAAAATGTGATTTCTCTATATAACATTGGAGAACGCAATTATTTATTTTGCTGAAATTTGGGAAGTTTACATGAATCACCCATGATTCATGCTCAGAAAGCGCCATCAGTTTTCATAAAGTTGCATCTAGCACACAAATACACACACACACAGATGAAGAATAATAAATGTCATCCACAACATTGAGGATTTGAAGTTAATTTAATATCAAATAACCAATGCAGATCTATGTAAGCACAGCATTAACCTGGCCAAGATATCTGCTAACAGTATCAATTTCTTCACTTGCTAAAACTTCCTTTGTCATGGCTTAGAGTAATGTTAAGAGTATGAACTCTGAAGCCAGACTTTATGAGTTTGAATCCTAGTTCTGTGTGCCTCTAAGTATGTTGATTAATATGTCCCTGCCTCCGGTTCCTCCTCTGTTCAACAGAGATGAGGAAAATAACAGTAGCATATTTCACAGACTAGTGTGAGGATAAAATGAGTTAATACATAGAAAAAGCTTAGTAAATGCCCAACACATAGTAAGTCCTTCAAAAGCTATTATTCTGCCAGAATCCTAGCACTGAGAAGCAGACAATATGCTGCTTTTTGGATAAAAAGACAATATTATGAGATTCCATGAGCCTCACACACTACAAGTTGCTTTTCTATCAGTAAAAAGATTTACACTAAACATCCAGCTAACTCTCTTCCCTTAAGCCCCTCTCGAACTTAGTGAATCTACAGCTGGCTAAGACCCCACAAAGTTGGCTTTTCCACGGGTCACCTTCACTGAACAGCAGATATATGGGTAGAGGGCTCAAAAAAGAGCAGACCCATAGTGTGGGGCCCCGTTGGAGGTATTCTGAATGAGTGAGTGATCAGATGCTGCACAGAAGCTCACAGAATCCAATTGAGGGTTCGATTTTACAGATATAGAATCTTCTTTGAAATCATGCAACTCTCAGAAATATGTAGAATAATTTGTCTATTTTCCATGTACTTTCCACTGTCTCCCCATAATACTGTACACCTTCTCAAAATTTCTCTGCTTGTTATTGTGACAGAGGACTTAGAGAAGACTGGAGATGTAAACTTCAAATCAGTTAATAGGGCACAGTGTTCATTACCCAAAGGATAGTTTTAGTTGGAGAAAATGTCAAAGTTAATGACTAAATTAAAACTGGAGGATTGCCAGTTAACATCAACAGATACGCACTCCTCAACCAAATTAGGATGAACAATCAAAGTTGCAGTACGTGAAAAAATATCAGAGCTGATACTTGGTACAAAGAAAGGAAGATTATTGTTTTTATTAACTGTTCATTGTTAATTTTGCTTTTATAGTCATAAACATCAAGGGATTAGATGATTAATTGCTATAAGTTAGAGGTAGTCTAAATTATAAGATTTGCCCACTAACAGTTATAAAGTAATTGTCTTTAAAAAACATAGAAGTGGATGATTGAGACTGGAAATCACAAAGTATAGGTTTTTAAAATAATTTTACTGCCAGTATTTCCTTGAAGCTCAGTTACCCAATGGATTAAAACTCCATCAGGGCTACTTAGGTGATGCAATTCAAGATATTATTCTTAAGGGGAAATTACCAGGAAGCACAGAAATTTTTTAGGCTTTCAAATCTTTCTAAATTACTTTTCCTCCTTTTGGTAGTTCTAAGCTTAAAAGTGGTGCCTTTTAATTACACACAGACTAATAAAGCAAGACTGATTTAAATGTAATTTTGTAACTTGTACACACAAACTCAAGCCAGTGGATGATGAAATGTTGCTAAAATTATCCTTATCCAGTAAAATTTATTGCAGTGATGAAAATCTTGACATCTATTCCAAAGTTCAAATTAAGCTTCAGCGTCATACAGTAGCCTGAACTAGACCAAAGTAAACAAGCAATTATTTATAGTAATTGTATGTGTGCATACTGCATGTATTTAACTTTCCAGAAAAAGTCAGTGAACCCACATTGTGGGAGCTGCTGAATTAAATACAAGCATACACAAAAGGGTACACTCTTCGATGATCTCAGCATCCATCTGCCTAATACCCACCTGTCTCGTGGCCCTCTCATTTAACCCCATATTATGGCATCAATGCTAGCTTTCAGATTCAAGGAGAACCACTGCCATTTCCCAAGATCTTTGCCTCCTAATAAACACAGACCAAAGGGGAAGCGCTGAAAGCCACAGCAATATTTTTCCTATAACGTTTGATACGATTCCCAGCTGCACAACATTGTATGTTAATAACCATTATGTAATTAGCAGATGAAGAAGCCCTTTTGAGCTGCGCTGGCAGATTTTGAACTTGATCTTCTATCATTTGATGTCATGCAAGACCAGATAAATGACCAGTCTTTCGAGAGTCTGCAGAGCCCCTTTGGAACAGCTGCACAGTCTTCCCCTCTTCTTTGCCGCAGGTTTCTCACTTAAGAAAAAAACACGCTTCATTACATCGCCTCTTACTTGAGCTGCAAGGGTCTATTCAAGGAAGATAAGCCTCTTAGAAATGAAGTAGCGTTGAATTTAGGTTTTGAGTGACAGCAGGAAGATTTATCCATTCAACAGACAATACCGCTTTCTCTGCATTAATCTAGGAGGCGGACAATGATCTGTTTTTTAGGCCTCATCTCATCTCTTTCCCACAGCAGAAGGTGATTAAAGTTAGGAAACGGGGACTGTGAAAGAAAACTTGAGCGCTATCTCTCTAGCCCTCCTGTTTCCTGAAGGGGGGAAGAGGGGAGCCCCCAGGCCAAGGGCATCAATCACAGATTCACAGCAAGGATATGATGCTTCCCCATTGGGAAACCAGTAGGCTGCAGGTAAAGGGGTGAGCCCCAGAACCCAAAAACTATCCCACCATTGTTAATCACCCAAACAAAGAAAACCCAAAGTAGCCCTTCATAGTGAAAGCCTTTGAGTTCTTCTTCAGAGGCCCAGACAAAAATGTCAGGAATCTTTTGACTTCACAAGATATTCCACCACTATCCAACAGGTAAGGATCAGTGAGTCCCAAATTAGCTGGCCTGCAAACAGTGGTGTATAAACAGTGGTGAGTGTTCTGCTCAACACACACAACAAGACCATACAAAATGTTCACACAACACAACAAGACCATACAAAATGTTCACACAACACAACCATTTCACTTGCAGGGCAGGAACAGAGACGCAGATGTTGAGAACGGACGTGTGGATGTGGAGCGTGGGGGTGGTGGGGAGATGAACTGGAAGAGTAGTGTTGACATATACACACTACCACGTGTAAAACAGATAGCTAGTGGAAAACTGCTGTGAATGCACAGAGAGCTCAGCTCATTGCCCTGTGGTGACCTAGAGGGGCGGGAGGGAGGGAGGCTCAAGAAGGAAAGATGTATGTACACATATGACTGATTCATGCTGTTGTATAGCAGAAACACAACACTGTAAAGCAGTTATATGCCAATGAAAAAATCTTCCTATATACAGCCACTTCATCTCACCTCTTTTTTCAACTCACTTTTAGATCCATCTTCTACAGCTCAATAGAGGCTTCCCCCAAAATCCCCATGCCCCGATTATTCATGTGAAGTGTCCCTCTCTGCCAAGTGCTGAGCACAGAGCCCTCTGTGAACCCCATACAGAGTGCTAGTGACCCACAGGATGGTACACTGGAATCCAGCATCAGAACGCCACTTTACAGGCAATATCTGGCACTATCCTGAGTGTGGGAGGCTCACCACTTTATAAATAGAATCTCTGCATGTGGCACATAAATTGCTGAATGAATTTCAGAGTGAATGCAGAGGCTTAAAACCATGCTTCCTGGTTAGGACATGTAGATTTTTACTTGGGTTGCAATCATGAGACGGTTGCTGTCACATAACAATAGCCAGAGATGTATTTTGTAGACTGTTCACAAACTTGCTCCTTTCTTCTTCAGCTCATCATGAAGATATCTGAATGTCACATGTAAAATATAAATATAGAGGGACTTCCCAGATGGTCCAGTGGGTAAGAATCCTCCTGACAAAGCAGGGGACATGGGTTTGATCCCTGGTCCGGGAAGATCAGTACCACCACTACTGAGCCTGTTCTCTGCAACAAGAAAAGCCACCTCAATGAGAAGCCCACAAACTACACAATCAAAAACAAATAAATTAAATTAAAAATTAAGTATATAGATAGATAGGTACATGAAATAAAATGTTCATCTTCCATTTTCCTAAAAATATCCCTGCATCAAAATAACAGAAGATGAGTCGAAGAAGATTTATAAACAAGAGTCTAGAAAATAACTATGAAGCAAAATGCTTTCACAGGGTACCTATTTCCCTGTAAAGGTAGTTCATGGAGACCAGGAAAGAGCCTCATCCAAGTGTGAATAATGAATTAATTTAGTGACTAAGTAAGCAGAGCGAAAGTCACAGACATAACCACAGAATTAGATCAAGTTGCCCCGAACGACTTCTGAATTTGAGAGCAGATTGTGCATTCTCTAGAAATCAATATAGAGTCATCACATTTTGACATTCACTGTTGTTAAATTGCATTGCATTTCATTTTTGCAAAATATCATACTGATGAGAGCCTTCCCTGACATTCACCCCATGTGAAGCTGGAAATACCTGTTTGTCAATCTTAAAGCTACTGGAACCAGCCAAATAAGGTAGGGGTGGGATGTAATCCATGTTCTAAGTCTCCAAGGAACCCAAATCCAATACCAGTGCGGCCTGAAGAAGATGCTGAAGGGGAAAAAATACCACCTGAGCCCTTCGGAAATGGCACACAGCATGACAGTACATGACTGTGCTCACCCAGTGGAGAACTCTTCAGAAAAGCAGTCATGATTCAAAGCAAAACAAACCCCAAAAAGCATCATCAAGTCACCGATATGCTCATATTGTACAACTCAGGAAAGATGGTTTTATTCTAATTATCTCTGGGTCTCAAATTCCTTAAAACTCACAGCCCTGTTACAGACAACTTCTTTTTCCCTACTGCTTCCATGATCAAAAATTTACCTTCCAGGTGGGAAAAAAAAATTGCTTCCCTTCCCCTATCAAACTCCTACATCATGCCCGATCAGCACCTACAAAAATAGTCTTCCTTCTCTTCTTTCTTTCTTACTGCCTTTTTCTTTTTTAATTACTGAAGACTCCTGCTTTAGAGAAATCCCTAATTGCTTCGTTTTGAGATGTTATGTTTAACCTCAGGAAATGGTGCTATAAGACCTGGCAAACAGCTTTCTGGTTGTTTCAATCAGGACCAGATTATGAAGTCCAGCCGAGTAAGAGCCCTATTCATTTTCTTGCCCTGTCATCTTGATCTTATTTGGATGTCTGGGGAACTGGAGGTGCTTAGCCAGCCCTGGGTTTCAGGAGTGGGGGTGGGAGCAGCAGGGAGAGCTATGCGATGTGTTAGAGACACTGAAAGTTTTCATTTTGACTCCTTAATGAGCACGACCTTTGACACTGGCTGATGAGTTCCATGCTTGTCCTGGTGCGCTTTTTGAAAACATTTGACACTGGTCACAGGTCTGACAGGGATATGACTAATGAAGTCGTGGTATAAAAATAATGGGCTGCAATTGCAAGTCATTTGCATGAAACCAAACTCCTTAAAAACTTGTCTCTGTTCACTTTCTGTTTTCTAAATGAGTCAATAATACGAATCAGATGGGTTGAAGGCAAGAGGCTCCCAAATATTCCTTCTATAAGTTTGGTAAATTAGTTGGCATTTGGTGCAATTTTTGTTGCCTTGAGGCCTGGTTTAAATTGGAATGTAGTTACTAAATTGCTAGGGCGATTGCTGAATGTGTAGGATAATACATAATACCTTGTTTTTCTTAAGCGTTTCGTCAGAGAGCTTCTTGTGAGGTCAAGGGACCCAGACAGCTCTTTGCAGGGAATATCAACCAAGAGGAAACGAAGAAGAAATGGAAGAATAAGGGTGTCGGGGGGACAGGAGAGAGATGGAATAAAAGGAGGGGGAAGAGGAGCAACAAATAAGTCAAAAATTAAAAGAAGAAGGTAACATGGATTAAGGTCCAAAAATGCAAAATGAGGGGAAAGTGAAACGGGGAAAAATAGAAAAATGAATACAGAGGAAGGAGTTAGAGTAATGGGGAGAATGGAAATTAACAGAGAACTTTAACGAGGGAACCCTGAAAGAAGAAACTGCTATTCCTGCTTTAGTTTATCCTATGAAACTCTGCCCTATTTATCCTCAAAGAGCACTAAGCATCCATCAAACAAACTGTGGGCTCTACAAGGGCCCACACACTTCCTGTCTCTGTCTGATCCAGCCCAAGTCCACAATGGTTCATCTTTTCACCTGTAGCTCTCCATGATGGAGAAGCTTTCAGCAAACCCTGGTCGTATTTGACCCCTGATTCAGAAGTAGCAGCCACAAGCAGCATATCACACTGGTTCTCTCTAGAAGCCTTCCTTTTGGATGGCTTGATTTAAACACTGGGAATTTTCTTTATGATTTGTCAGTTTCAGCACATCTATTTGGGATTTCATTTTGCTCACCTAGTATATACAACAAAATTAAATATCACATGTCCCTAAACTTAAATAAAAAGAAATGCAAGTGATTTACAGATGCAGCAAAAGAGCAAATGAACAAAAGAAAGATTGCTTGGCACAGACAAAACTATACATACAACCTTGGAAAGGAACCAGCTCTGGTTACTGTATAATGTTGAGAAACGTTCTTAATCTCATTGAGCCTCAGTTTCTTCAATCACGAAGTGGAGGATTAAAAGATTATGTTTTATAAAGTACTAGCAAAGTACCTAGCACACTGTAACTAAAATGAATAAATGAATGTAGTGGGAGTGGTAACACTCTTTTTTTGTACCTAGTCTTCAAGAAGGTATTTCTAACGCTGCATTTCTACTAAAGAAATCAAGAATAATTCTACTGATACCCGCCAATAATACTGAAAATGTGGAACGAGAACACACACACAACTCCATAAACTTACCACAGTGCAGCTGTACATTCTACTCCTAAAAACCTGAAATCCAAACAACCAACAACTGACAACGAACACATTCTCTCTCCCTTTCTCTCTTCTTACTCTCTCAAATACACCATCATTTTTCAGATCCCCACTCACATCCTAGAAACAGTTCTATCAGCCCAGTCTCCTATGTTTATTCCTAAAGGTACACAAACTGAAAATTAATGTCTGTAATTACAACTTGATAATATTTAAGATTAGCAAATACTTTAAAATCAAATTTTAACAGCTATTTTATTGTAGCCTAATTCTTAAAAAAAAAAAAAAATTGGTCAATCATGGTACATTTGAATCAGTATCAGTACATTCAAAATGACAATCAATACATTCAAAATGGCCAAATTTTGGCCACTCCAAACTCCAAATATTCTAGATATACATATATGCATTTACTCTATGAATTTGCACTTTGAAATTAAATCATATCCACTGTAATGTTATTTAATATATTTGATATAACATTAATGAGATTCTTGAGTTCATAGGCAAGTTTTGTCACTTGTTACTGAAATAAGGATATAGGAGATATTCTCATTTCAGGAAGTCAAGGTAAAACATTAAAAGACAACAATAAACTTAACAATAAATCACAAAAAAAAAAAGTTGAAGAGGTGGTTTTTGATAAACAAAAGGAAGTTGAATAGAGTCAGGTAGAAGAAAATGAAGTAAAGGTTAGAGAAAGCCTGAAAAGTCTCAAAAGAAAGAAGTTTGAAGATTTTAGAACATTTCCTATTGAATTTGAATGTATCACTATTAAACTACTGATGATTTCTTAAAAAGGTGGGATTTAACAACTGGGTACAAAATTTAGCAACTGAGAAGTCATCCTTTCTCTTAAAGTCAGTAATGCTAAGAAACATACAAAATACCCCATGTAGCCCAGCATTCTAGTTACACGTTTACAAATGAAAATGAACTAAAATGAACAATGAAAAAGCACTAACAGAATGAAAAACAGATCCTAAGAGGAAAAGATAACAGAAATTCTAGTTAATTCACCCAAAGAAAGTGATGAAGAACAAAGTGTGAAAGGATCTTATAAGAATAGGGCTGACTGGTGATTCTCCATTTCCACAGATTATCAAATAAGATGAAACGGTCCTCCATGGGTGGATGAAATGAAAATAAAGAAAACCCTCTTGACAATAGTAAATATAAGAATGTTATTAAGTACTGGAAGAGTTGACCAATAGAGGTTATGGGTGAGAGCTTAGAAATCTTTTTTAAAAAGGAGCAACGACCATTTGTCTTAGATGGTTTGTGTCTTCACCTGCCTGGAGCCCAAATACTGAATCATTACCAAATGTATGATTCTATTATCCCAGAGATGGATGTCATTACCCCTGAAGTTTAATGCATGGGAATGAAGTAGGCAATTGAATAGTGCCAGATTGAAGATTTAAGGGTGGAAGCAGATGACAGAATATAAGTCCAGCATTCCCTTTCTCTAAAACTCCAAGAAAATTTCATAAAAATAAAAGTTTGTTGAAATTCTATTTATTATGTTACTCATGTGTGTATATATCTTATTTTCTTTATTAACCCATAAGCTTCTTAAGGGCAAGAGACATTATATATTCATCTGAGTTCCTCCTTCTGACCCCCACTCCACTGAGAATCCCTAACACCAGGGCAGACAGTCAGGTGTTACTATCAGACTTTTGGGAGCCTACAAAGTCATAATTCTCAGGGTTCTGTCTGACTGGTTTGGTGCCTAGACTCAAGGTAAACTAATTTTTGTTGTTGTTGTTTAAGGAAAACTATTCTGAATATTGTCCCTACTCAGCCCTTTTTGAGAGCTAGGTTTTTGGGAGAGCAGAGAATTTTATCTGCACTGTACATTAATGAATCCACAGCACCTAGAATTGTTTCTGGCATGTGTGTGTGTGTGTGTGTGTGTGTGTGTGTGTGTGTGTGCACGCGCGCGTCAGGTCAGACTCTTGGTGAACCCATGGACTGTAGGCTGACAGATCCTCTGTCCATGGAATTTTCCAGGCAAGAATACTGGAGGGGGTCGCCATTTCCTCTTCCAAGGGATCCTCCCAACCCAGGGGTGGAACGCGCCATCTCCTGCCTCTCCTGCACTGGCTAGTGGACTCTTTACATACTGCCCCAACTGGGAAGCAGATTCTTTACCAACTGAGCTTTCAAGGAAACCCTCAAGTATAATAGCTATTGGTTAAATGAATGGTTGATATTCAATTTCTGTTGTTGCTCTTTAGTTACTAAGTCACCTCCAACTCTTTGCAACCCCATGGACTGTAGCCCACCAGGCTCCTCTGTCAATGGGATTTCCCAGGCATGAATATTGGAGTGGGTTGCCATTTCCTTCCATGTATTAAGTGCTGCTTAGGAATAACAATATTTTAATTATCTCAGACAGGAAAAAAATGTCAAGACCATTTTCAGGTGGTTCTGTATTCTTGGATACAAATCCATACTAATTTTAACTTTTTTGTCCTCCCTCTTTTATTTAATTCCTGTGAAATTATATTCCACCCAGCGAGTTGCACCACAGTGTTTCAAAGGAGGGAAAGTGTTTCAAAACACCTGCAGTCCCACACAGATTATTTCAATTCCTATTTTTTTTAACATTTTCATTTCAAAATTTCCAAATATCTGCCTAATCAGTAAGTAGACCTAAAGCGACATTGCTCTAATCACTTCTCTTCAAGTAACCTATGAGTGAGAATATTTGATTCCAAGGGGGAAGGCATCAGGAAAACCACAGCATTTTATAAATATACTAATATATTGATTTAAAAAATTTTTTACATTACAAACCACACTGTGAATTTTAATTTCTCTTTTTAATTTCCCCATACCTTTATATTTTAAGTTTCTAAAGCCAAAAACTAGTTTCCACCTGGTTAGCATAATATATTTATTGCCTTGGGCACAGATGTGCCATGTAATATAAATAACAATACTATTTTGCATGGCTATTATACCTCTGGAAATTTTGCCAACATTAATTTTCACAGCCCTGCTTAAGGAATAAGTGAAGACTGATATTGTTAAGGCCCTGTCATGAAGAAGAAAACACCTGCAAGAAAACTTTAACTCACTGTCAATTCACTGTTACATGAGTATCTACTGTGTATCACTAGAGCTCACCTTCCCCCCCCAAAATTTGCATTGTCATACTCCCCAAAGAACATATAAATTTCAGTTTAGATTCTTCTCTTAATCAGGTAGGAGGCTGAGTTTCATTTGTTTGGTTATCTGTCTGTTTCAATAGAACTCTGTGTGATAACAAAGCTCAATCTGACCAGATACACAAACGAAATTTCTCAGTTTGATCAGTTTGTAAAGCATAACCCACTGACAACACTCTCTGTGCACTGGCTCTTAAAAAACAGTTTCCTATTTACTAGGAACCAGCACTTGATAATGACATCATTGTAGTAAAAGTAGAAAAAGAAACTGTCATCAAGGAATAACTAGCAGCATTTGTTGAGAACTATACGCTGGTTCTTGTTCTAAGCATCTTAAAAGTATTAACTCATTTAGCTTTCACAATAACCTCAACACATAAGTGCAATTATTATCCCCTACTTTACAGATATGGAAACTGGGGCAAAACAAGGTTGAATAATTGCCCAAAGTGGCACAACTAATAAAAGGTCCAACCAGCGTTCCTCAGCCTGAGGACCAATATATAAAGAGCTTCTGTTTTTTGCCAGGCACATCATATGCTTTGACTGCTCAATATTTCCTCTGTTTCTATCTATCAGAGAAGTGATTGTCCTGTACTTTAATTCAGCAATGTTTACAAAAAAAAACACCTGGAATTGCCCAAATTTTTCTGATGATCACTTCTCATATTTAGAAGAGTAAAAACTGAGGAAATAGTAAAACATGGATTTTTTTTTCTTTTACATTGTTATATATGCATGGATTCTGCCAAAGGGATTGTGGCTCATTACCATGTGTAAACACACACACAGAGTAACCTGTTGAATTGGCCAATTCAAACAACTAGTCAGTGCAATAAAGGTTGGGGAAATCAGTCAAACTGGTAATCGGATGCATTATTTGATGACTCAAAAGGGAAAGAGAGGAGGAGATTCAAATATGTGTTGGTTCTCATTTTTTACTGGAGTCACACAAAAACCTAATTCTAGAACCTAAAAACAAAGGTCCGTCTAGTCAAGGCTATGGGTTTTCCAGTGGTCACATGTGGATGTGAGAATTGGACTGTGAAGAAAGCTGAGCGCTGAAGAATTGATGCTTTTGAATTGTGGTGTTGGAGAAGACTCTTAAGAGTCCCTTGGACTGCAAGGAGATCCAACCAGTCCATCCTGAAGGAGATCAGTCCTGGGTGTTCATTGGAACAACTGATGCTGAAGCTGAAACTCCAGTACTTTGGCCACCTCATGCAAAGAGCTGACTCATTGGAAAAGACCCTGATGCTGGGAGGGATTGGGGGCAGGAGGAGAAGGGGATGACAGAGGATGAGATGGCTGAATGGCATCACCGACTCGATGGACATGAGTTTGAGTAAACTCCGGGAGTTTGTGATGAACAGGGAGGCCTGGTATGCTGCGATTCATGGGGTCGCAAAGAGTCGGACACAACTGAGCGACTGAACTGAACTGAACTGAACTGAGAGCCTATAAAATATTGAGGAAGAGAGTGTAGGGACCACAGACAGAGCTTCTAGTGCCACTTTGAGACTGTATGGAACTGGTTACCTGGTGGCTCAGCAGTAAAGACTCCATCTATCAGTGCAGAGGACAAGGGTTCGATCCCTGAGTTGGGAAGACTCCGTAAAGGAGGAGATAGCAGCCCACTGCAGTATTCTTGCCTGGAAAATCCCATGGACAGAGAAGCCTGGCAGGCTACAACCCATGGGGTCACAGAGTCAGACTAAACAACAGTTGACTAAACAACAACAACAATCTGGTTCTGGAGAGGTAGTTTGCTCATCAGAGCCTAATGCTTCATGGAGCAAAGACTCTCTGGTTCCATCTTCATGTCTTTTATCTTTTGAAGAATGAACTTTTCTATTTGTTTACAAAGTCCTATTATTCACCTACCAGGGGAAAAAAAACAAATTTAAATTAATTCCTTTAGCCAAAATTAAATGTTGCTCTGAAAAGTTCAGCTCCAGAAGTAGTCAAGGATAAGTATAAACTCCATGCAGTTCGAAATCAATTTGTTAATTCAACTGGCAAAACAATTCAGATTGTTTGTTCTATGGACCATATTCTAGTTGCAGGAACCAGAAGAAAACTATAAATGAATAGAAAAGAATCTCTATAATTTGTATTAAGCAAAATAAAATACATATAGAGATATTTGAAAACATAGAGTATCTTTCATCTTTAAAGTAGTTGCCGTATCTTCTATATAATATCAAAGTTTTTCACATAGATATTCATTTTATCAAACCTCAGAATAAGTAACAACATAAAAACATAGACATAGAATGACTTGCTGGGTCATGGATGGTGCCTCCCTCGAGCTGTAGTGGCTTAATATACTCCTCTCTTTGGCAATTTCTTTTTGAATGGCTTTTTGTTTATTTTTTTCATTTTTCAGTAGAGATTTTGTGGGAGATTTTATTTTGTCATGTTTTGATTCTTTCATGAACTACAACATTACACAACTCCCTGCTTCCATGATTCCTCCCATTAAAAGTTCTGCCATCTTGTTAGGCACAGAAGTGACTCGTTCACCAGAGTTCAGAGTGAAGAGAAATGAATTTCAAAACCACACAATTTATGTGGAAATGAAGCACATTCCTTGCTTGTTTCTGTGTCAGACGTATGGGAAGACTGGGTGTATAATAGGCTGTTTGATTTGTGTGATGGAGAGATTTTTTTAAGCCCTCTGAAGAAAAAAAAAAGTCACACTGATTTCTAGGCTCATCTATACTTCTTTTCCTGTATTTTATGTGGAAACATTTTGGAACTCACAGTTTCCATATTAGGTACCCTTTCCACAGTTAATTAATCCTGCTTTCCCGCATGACAAATGACTCTATCTCATAAAAGGGCACATTGGCAAGCAAGGACTGAGTCAAAGAAGGTATTCTTTGATATTTATATATGAATTAAGTTTTTAAATTTTAAAACATTGAATTTTCAGAGTAGAAAAATATACTACATCTCCTATATAAAAGTAAATTTTGAAATCTTGTAGGTAAATAAAATGCATGAGTTTTTTTTTCCTTCTCAAGAACCACAATGCCCAATTAGAGGACAAAGGGTATAGTATGAGTATTGCATACCTCAATCTTTAGGTCTAATATATCTTTTGCTCTCAACTATCAACATTCAAAAAATAAACTCTACTCAAACAGCTATGTGCTGGGACTTCCCCGGGCGGTCCAGTGGTTAAGATTTCACCTTCCAATACAGAAGGTGTGGGTTCAATCCCTGGTCGGGGAGCTAAGATCCCATATGCCTTGTGGCCCGAAAACCAAAACATAAAACAGAAGCAATGTTGTAACTTCATCAAAGACTTTAAAAAAAAAAAAAAAAAGGTTGTGTGAAAGCCTCTGAAAATTGCCAATACAAAAGACCTTCCTTGTTTTTCCTCTCAAATCTCTAAGTTTTGAGGGAAAAATTAATAAATTCCATATTATTAACTTGTTGACCATGTTTCCTTTTATTCAATTTTAAATTAAGATGAAGAAGCCCTAGGAGATGAGCTTAGGCTGTCAGCCTCCCACAAGAAAACAGAACTTTCTCATTGCATTAGACATAGAAAGATGAAAGGAAATCCCATTCTTATCTATAAGAAGTGAATGAATATGTCAACAATTGATGGTAGCTCAGATTCAGTTATCCCAAATCCCTGCATTTCTCTAGAGTAGGCATCATACTGGACTACAGTCTTCTTTATCAGTCACTGCTGGTCCTCATAACTTCACACCAGCTCTCAGGGTCTCTGTTTCCTCATTCGTAAAATGGATGGAAAAAACATTCTCTAATGGTCCCTCAGCTCCAGCATTTTATGATTCTATCTCATGCTATGTAATATGGCACTATTTCCACTCTCTCCACATTCTAACCCCAACTGATTTATTGCCAAATAGCTAGTCACTACAGTGAGCTCTGGGCTTAACCTGGCCTATCTTGCATTGGTCCATCTAAGGTATACCCACCTTTATCACCAAGCTATAAATCTGACTCATGTACACAGAAAACCTATCTATCTATCTATCCATTTATCTGCCTATAAATATAGCCATCTGCCTGTGTTAACATGCCTGTGTTCACATGAAATTCCTGAAAAAAAATTAATATTTCTGAGCCTGTTTCCCGTGACTACTATTGAAATCACTGCAACTGTTTTGTCACCAAAGACACCAATTTAGCCCACTTGCAAGGCTCTGTTTAAAATTTAGCCATTTCCTCTTCATCTTTTCTTTTATTCACCACTATCCCTTCTCAGCATCTTTGGACTCAGAACTGTTCATCCCCACATTTTCCATTGATTTCTATTCCTGGACCAGAGGCTATAAACAACAGATGAAGGACAAACTCAAGCAGAGTTTGTTTTGTATTTATATAAACAAGGGCCAAAAAAAAAAAAAAAAAAAAAAAACCTCTAAGTAACCTCTAAGTAATCATCAGGTTTCACCAATATATCTTTCTAATCTGCCATATTTCTAGAAGAACATCTACTTCTGTGATAAATAAATATAGAAGTTGGGAAGCCAATTCTTAGCTTCTATGTGTTGGGATAAATACTGAGATGAATAAAGAAGCTAAAATCAGTTTAATAAGAACATAACAGTAGCAGATATTTCTAGTTATTTGCTCTCCGTTACAATGAGCTGCAGTGTCCTTACTGGTGAGTGAGCATACCTGGCAAAACCTGCTCCCACCAAGGGATGGCTAGCTCAAAATGCCCTTCCCAGGCTCTCCTGGTGGCTCAGTGGTAAAGAATCCACCTATCAATGCAGGGGACATGGGTTTGATCCCTGGCCCAGGAAGATCCCACATGTTGCGAAGCAACTAAGCCTGTGTACTACAACTACTGACCCTATGCTCTAGAGCCCAGAGCTGCAACTACTGAGCCCATCTGCTACAACTACGGAAGCCCACGTGCCGAGAGCCTGGACTCCACAACAAGAGAAGCCACTGCGATGAGAATCCTGCACACCAAAAACTAGAGAGTGGCCCCTGCTCACCGCAACTGGAGAAGGCCCACACACAGCAACAAAAACCAAGTGCAGCCATAAATAAAAATAAATAAATAAATCTCAAAAAAAAAAAAAAAAAAAGTCCTTCCCTGGGTGGTTTCAGAGACCACCTTGTTAAGAAGTCAAGAAACGGAGAGTTAGAATAAGTGGCCAAAGCTCCTTTTCTCTGAGATCCCAGCCCATCATGTAGGTTCAGGGAAGGATTCGTTTTTCAGTCTCTGCTCTGACAGCCTCCACAGTGCTAGGTACTTTTACATACATCATTTCATGACCTCGTCTCAACAAATCAGCAGTGTGGGTCTTACTATGCCCCTGTTCCACGAGGGAAAACTGAGGTTTTTAAAGGCCTCACATAGCCACTTAATGCTGCTGCTGCTGCTGCTAAGTCATTTCAGTCATGCCCGACTCTGTGCAATCCCATAGACGGCAGCCCATCAGGCTCCGCCGTCCCTGAGATTCTCCAGGCAAGAACACCGGAGTGGGTTGCCATTTCCTTCTCCATAGCCACCTAATAATCAAATAATTGTACATTAAAATTATTGAGCTACAGCAGTTAGAAAGAATATTTAATAGCGTTAAACCGAAAGTGGCAGGTACTTATGTGTCTACCCAGCATGGAATCAATTTTTACCTAAGATACTAATCTGCCAGTTTCTATTCTATTTCTACTAATGATGGCAAAATAGAAACAGCCCTGGAAAAGCTACCCACTCAAGTATTCTGGCCTGGAGAATTCCATGGACTGTATAGTCCATGGGTTCACAAAGAGTCAGAGTGCGACTGAATGACTTTCACCTTCACCTCTACCACATAGTATAAGGCAGAATACAAGGAGAATTTTTGCAGAAGTTATTAGAGAAAACCATCTGGTTTATGGTTGATGTGCATGCGTGAGCTCTAAGTCATTTCAGTTGTGTCCGACTCTGCAACCCTATGGACTGTAGCCTAGCAGGCTCCTCTGTCCATGGGATTCTCCAGGCAAGAATACAGGAGTGGATGGCCATTCCCTTCTCCGGGGGACCCGCCCAACCCAGAGATCAAACTCCTGCATTGGCAGGTAGGTTCTTTACCACTAGTGTCACCCGGGAAGCCCTTATGGTTGATAAAGATTCTCTAATCAAAAGGAAATCATACAAATATCTAAGTACTAGCTTTATGCTAACAAGTGGTGTGATCCAAGGATGCCAACTCCCTCACATGGGATGACCAAAACAAGAACAGCACGGGACACTACTGCATTAAGAAATAGAACACTTGGACCCCACCAGGACTGTGGCAATCTTCTGAGTTCTCTCACCTATTAGTGGGGAAGAGGTGGAAATAAACAGGGGAAGCACTTGGTACATTATTTATTACTTTGTTAATGTAATTATGCTTAAATTAATCAGGTAGTAAACCTGATATTACTCCAGTTCATAATGTGGGTTTAGTCATTCTCAGACTCAAGGAAACATTGGCTTCATAAAACCAAAAATAACCAAACCCCTCTAGATACTTTGAAGGCTGAGGAATCCCCATAACGATAGTACAGTCAAGGGTCTAAGGCACAAAGTGGACAGAGAAATTTGCACCGCTTAGCCAATGCTGCTGAAGGCGTATTTCTCTTTGGGTTTTATGCTCCCTGTTACCCATCCCTCCATATTTATAAGACAGTCAATAGCAAGTGGCCCCATTTGGCTGAGTCCAAAGCCCACATACTTTCTGCAACATCACACTATTATGACACAGAGTCATTAACCCATGCTAATCGCCTGTTTCACTTGAATGAGCCAATACAACAACATGTGGATTTGAGAAGATGATCTCATACTAAAAACAAATAAAAGAGGAACCTATTATGATACGTAGGGTTCCTTATGACAAAGATTCAAATCCATGGGTCAAATAACATGCTCTTCAGCAGCACTGTGATAAAAATTCTTTCCTAAAAGGAAAATTCCATTGAAAACAAGCACTTTCTACGTCCTAGCAGCTGACCCATAATAACAGCATAGAGAATAATTTTCCACAACAAATCCTCTTGTAAGACCAACGCTGCAGTTTTTCCTGGTCCCTGCCCATTTCCACCTTCCTTTTCTAGAAACCAAGCAACTGAAGTGAAGTGGATGTTTACACTTCCAAGAGGAGAACAGAAAGCTGAGTGACTTTAACTCAGACCCTTTTGTTCTACCGTCAATGGCAGTTACCTTTCAACCACACTCTCTTCTCATCCCTCACAATACAAACTTCAGAGTCACCCAGCCAGAAAGGAACCCAAATGACCCCAAACACACCAATAGAAACCTAAACAAAACATGAGATAAAAAATTCCAAGGTGCTAGCTGCTCAGAGAAACTTCCTATTTCACCAGCGAAGGTCTGGGCATCAGCACTGTGCTGTCCACGCTCCTCAAGTCAGGTGTGGCTGGCCCAAGTCCACGAGGCCTCTTCCTCCATGGCTTTCACAGTATCCATCTACCAGCTGCAGCCTACTTGGCCAATGATATCTTCCCTGCACTTTGGCAGAAGCCCTCCACCTCCTCCCGCCCACCTCATTCATCGTCTCCTCACCCCTCTGGGCTCCCGTCTCCCTCTTCTGTCTGGTTCCCTCAGATCCTTTCCCAATGCCCAACCTAGGTCCCATCTTTACCAGGTAACTTCATCCAAGCACACTAGCTTCTTTCCACCGCGAAATTCTAGAGTTCCTCACCACTTAGCCCCGCAGAATTAAGCAGCTAAATTTCTTTGGTTGTTTCATTCGTGACAGTCCTACCTTTTACTGTGGAGTAAAAGCCCATGTCTCAGAATTCCTTGGCACACCCTCCATCCCAACCACGGTACTGAAAAACCAAACAGTTGCCAACGTTTTCCACAATTACATGCACACTAATTCTAGAAATCTACTATGTGGAAATTTCACTGTAATTTTTAAACACAAGTATCCCATAATGTTCCAAAGCATGAAATTTGTTGGGTTTACTGGTCTCTACACCTTCACTTTGCTTCCCTCATTTAACCCTTTCCCTCCTGCTCCCACAGTTTTCTGAGCTACTCCTTTAGAACACCATCATACTTTATTGTATCAAAGTCAGAGTTACCTATAACCAGTAAAAATGAAAAATGAAGCTACTGTCTGGAGGCAGAGATGAAGTTTTATTCATCCTTTTACCCAACTTTTCTCTCTCTATTATATATAGATAGATTATATATGCATAATAGATATTTATATACACACACAAACCATGATGTGTATATCAGACATGGTACAAGGACTTCCCTGGTGTTCCAGTGGCTAAGATTCCACCCTTCCAATGCAGGGGGCCCAGGTTCGATCCCTGGTCAGGGAACTAGTTCCTACACGCCATAACTAAGTGTTCATATGATCCAACTAAAAGATACCACATGCTGCAATTAAGAGCTGGCACAGCCAAATAAATAAGAAAGAAAGATATGGTACATGTGGATATGTATGAAACCTGATACACATGTATGTATAAAAAAATTGGGATATATATGTTGTTTATTTGCACTAAATAGTTGTTAAGTGATCAGCACAGAGGGAAAGAAAACTCAGCAATGTTCCTAGCCCTATCCAGTACTCTATGGATGGGGAAAATCAAACTTAGTGAAATTAATTTTTTCAAGATTGTCTTGGTAGAAACAGGATAAGTTTGAGAAGCAGTTATCAAACTTTTATCATGAATTTTGCAGGAAGACAACATAAAGATTTCCATTGGGGCAGGAAAAGATTCCCACTGGACAAGAATGCTGAAGGAAAAAATTTCCCAACAGAGCATGCATTGGGGGCTTCTGAGGCAAATATAATCTGCACAATGCAGACTGCCTACATATTGGTGTAGCTCTTGTGGCCTGTGAAACCGTCAGCATGCAAATCTCCCTCAGCAGTAGTGTTAAAAATTCACATTCCTAGGCATTACCTCAGAGCTGTCTAATCTGAATCTCTGGGCTGGACCCAAGAATCTGCATTCCCTGCAGGGTCCCCAGTTGATTCCTCATGTTTTGAGAAGCACTGAACTGGACTTGCAATTCTCATCTCCAGGGAGCAATAAGAGAAAAAAATTGGAAGTTGGTCACTGGTCATTAGGTTTAACCAAGGAATCCAGTTTCTTTACTTATTCTGTATGAAAAAAATACTCACCTAAATACCTCAAGAAAGTGAAAGTGAAAGTCGCTCAGTAGTGTCCAACTCTTTGCAAGCCCAAGGACTGTAGCCCGCCAGGCTCCTCTGTCCATGGGATTCCACAGGCAAGAATACTAGAGTGGGTTGCCCTGCCCTCCTCCAGGGGATCTGCCAACCCAGGGATCAAACCCAGATTTCTTGCACTGCAGGTCCAGGATTCTTTACCATCTGAGCCACCAGGGAAGCGCAAATACCTCCAGATCCTCCACCAAATAAACACTATTCTCGAAAAATAGCTGGCCCTTTGCTCAAACTGAAGAAAGAATGAATTGTGTGTGCCTTTTTGGGATGTATCCGTATTTGTCCCTTGTCCCAATTCTCTCTGTCTACCTAGAATAGTGGCCTTCCTCCTCCCTCTCTCCTTTTTCTCCTCTTCCTCATCTTCTTCCTTTCTACCTTCCTCCTCCTCTTCTTCTGTGCCTTTTAACTTCCACTTCTCGTCCCTAAAAATGCAGTCCCTGGACCAGTAGTACCTGCATCATCTGGGAACTCACTTAAACTGCAAATCCAAGGCCCCACCCCAGACCCACAGAATCAGAAACTCTCAGAATGGGGCTCAGCACTCTTGTTGAACAGGCCTTCCAGGCTAAAGTTTGAGAACCACTGCCCTAAAGGAACACTGGCCAAAAAGGAGCTTCTATCAGCCCTTCTCAAGTCTGATCTTCCTCCTTGGGGAAAGAGGAAGAGATGAATTTCAGACTGAACAAGAGGGACCAGGGTCTATCTACCTCCACCAGTCCATCTGCAGGTATTTTTCATGAAGTTGGCTTTTATAACAAAGCTTATCCTCAGCATCATAGTTGATCCTCTATAAATATTACTTGATAATCATACCAATATATTAAAGAACAAAGCAAAGAAAACAAGAGCAGGACAACACAGGAGCCCTGATACGACACACAAATAAAGATAACACGATCTGACTCTAAAAGTCATATTTGAATTCTAAAGTTAATGGAAAGGGAAACAGGGAGAAATCATTTAATTTAGGCAAAATTTCTTATCTTAAAAGAATTGGTTGATTTAAGTCCTACAACTAGTTTCTAAACACTAACTTTCAAATTAACCAGTTGATTAAATGAAATGGTGAATTTTTCTTCCTTTTCCTCAAGGCTTAAATGGCTACCTCCTAAAATCAATCTTTTAGAAATGTTCAGTAGTATCTGCTCATCATTAAATTATTACCGTTAATTAAAGGTTTAGAAAGAAAACAAAGCTTGGGTTTTTTTTCCTACTAATGGAGGTAGGGATTCCAGCGTTACATTTCTAAACCAAAAAATGCTTGTGGAAGTGAAGTATATGTAGAAAATTCATCTCTAAAAGCATACTACCCACCAACGGCTACCTAATTTAGCAGAATATATTACCTCTATGCTTCATAAATCTTAATTAAAGTCGTTAGCTTTCCTATTATGTGATCGAGAAATGCCCCATTAAAGTTAAACAGTTTCTACAAGTAATTATACACATACACACTTTAAAATTGCTTCACATATACTAAAAACATTGTCTACTAAATCAAAAACTTGCAAAATTTCATTAATGCAAGGTTTTTTTTATCTCCCAAAAGTCAAATGTGTCCCAGAGGAGCTGGTATACTCAATGTTGACTTCTTATAATACAATTTAATGCTCACAAACACAACTAAAGTATTTAAACATTTACAGGGGTTGTCATAAATGCTTTTCTTATTTTTGATCAAATTCAACCTTACACTTAATACAGTTAACTGTAGTTATTTAATTTAAAAACTTGAGATTCCAACCTCAAAAATTTATAACAATATAAATGCAGTTCCTTGGCTATTGGATATGTATACTATGGGGACTCCATTCTTCAATATGAAGCACAAATGCCAAAACCAGAGAGGGAATATTTTTTAAAGTAGACATTATTTTAAATAACTGTTGGCACACTGAAGGAAAAACCCTTCAGATCCAAAATCAAAAATAGATATCTTTTACTCAGGGAGTCATTTCAATCAGACACTAGCTCACTAAAAGTAAAAAGGAATAATAACGCTTTGTTTCTATGTTTCTGTCTTGCAAATAATACAGGGCAAACTAATAACCTGGTTAATTGAAAGTAACTGTGTTATTCAGAGTATTCGAAGCCATCCTAACTTAATAATTGGATGGAAAATATTATTGCCATTTCTCCATTTTCTTAGGAGGTGGAACTACTTTCATTCTTTAAAATGTAACTCTAATATTATACTTCTGAAAGCTGAGCAAGTTTTGTCTCCAGAAACAGTGTCTCTGGCCTTAGGGGGAAAACAGCACTTTAGTGCAAACGGGTATGCCAAGAACTTGGCATCCTTGGGCATACTGATGAACACAGGCATGGGATACAGGAAGAGGAGGGAGGCAGGACCACCACGGCCCAGGCAGTGATGGATAACCCCTGATCCGGGTGACTGTAAAACCTCTCAGGGCTGAGAGTGCATTATTAATTGAAATCCCTGTTTACTTCCTCCATGTAGACCGCTATATAATTGCATCTCTACCCTGAAAACTATTTTCTGCAGAATTCATAATGAGTAAGGTATCTTCCAAATATGTAGGAAGGAAATGTGCTTCACTTACACGCAATTACCTCACGATGTACATATTACAGACACTGAATCCTTATGCCTGTTATTATGCGTGGAGCACAGCACAGATGCAGGTGGATTATTCAATAGCACATAAGCAATTAAAATACCATTTGACAGAAAAATTAAACACCCAAATTTTAAAAACTAAAAACGGCTGCTCAAATTAATTTGTGTTTCCACCTAGCAACAAACATAAATGGCCACAGCATTTTCTTATATTAAATATAAGCTTTCCAATATAAATATCTTATAGTTACAAATAGTTTAATGAAATGAGTCTTCTTTTGTGATTTCATTTTATGAGCATAAATTGGACTAGTCAAACACAGAGGCATTTTTTTTGTTATTCAAATAGAGCATATCAAATCACTGGTTTAAGAAGCAAATGTTTCCTAGGAAAATGAAAGTTTTGTGTGTGTTGGGGGTGGGGGTGGGGAGGAAAGGTGTGGGACTGGGGGTGGGGATGTCTCCAAGCTAGCATACAGGGAAGATTCATATCTCACTGAACTTCAGCCTGACATTAAAAAAAAAAAAAATACACCTGAAAATCTCGATCTTATCAAAATGGAAGATTAAGAAAAATAGAAGACAGGGGCTTGTTAGGAGATGTTCAACATAGGCTTAGAAGGAAAGACGCCGTAGTAGTCTATTCCGCTAATGAACTGGATAAGGAGCAGGGTGGGGAGCTTAACAACCAGTCACAATAAACGACAGCGCGGAGGGTAGAGAGGTGTGGAAACTGAGAAGATGGACTTCCAAGTCTTTTCCTGAAAGTGCTTAGATTTTGAGGAGAGTCCAATGTTGCCTGACAAAAGAGTCTTTGTGCAACCACTCCAGGGAGGCAAAGCAGAGCTTCTCAGGAAAACCAATGAAGACAGGCCCAGCCTTGTACACAGGACCCGTGAAGAACTCTGCATCACATGGCCTGCGGCAAGGACAATGCTTGTACTGCTAAACGCACGACCACCGTCTTCAGGCAATATCCAAGTGGGCACGGGCCAGAGGTCTTCCAAGAATCATGTCGAGTTTTTTTCTTTCGAAAAGAAAAAAAATAGAATAAGCAAGTATGCAGTCTGCGATTTCAGACTGCATCCACAGCATTAGACTAGTCCCCAGACATCTGACCCCTCCAAGTGACTGAACCCACCCCACAAACCTCAATCCCCCTGACTGGCAGGGGCTCTGATTCTGAGTTCTTGGTATAGTTGGCAAAACAGCCCTGGAGCCTGTGTCTACTCAAACAGCCTTACTACCCTGAACTTTCAGTCCCAGAATGATGAACTAGGAGCCTGTTATCATTAAAGGAAGCCTGGAGATGCACTGAGAGAGATGAGCAATTTTAAGTGAAGAAATATCCACTAAACATGGATGATGGTCCACTATTTATCCAAATCCAGGATATCTACAAACACTGCACTGGAAATCAAGCAAACTCATCATATAATTGGTGTTTCCAGCTTTAGCCACAGTTGCCCAATTTCTTGTTCTTGCAGAAAACCATAAGTAGGAGAAAAACACCTAGTATTAACCTTTCTGGAACTTCAAAATATGGTCACCTAGTTGATTTCACTAGGATAAAAACATTAAAAGTTTCTTGGTAAGGGGACAAAGAGCTTATTTTTCTCCTTCACTGGTTTTAATTGCCCTGCTACCGATCTGAAAATAATGTAAGTGTTTAAAAGTATCCAATGAACAAACAACCTTGAATAATGTTTAAAATTAGATGCTAATTTTAAATTAGCATGTGATCCAATTTATCTGAAATGGCATCTTTTCAGCTGCAATTCCCATCATGTGAAATAAACAGCAAGTTACAAAACTGTCCAAAAAGTTGTCAAAAATATTCACCTGCTAGTAAGACAAATGAAAAACTTTCAGTCTCACATAAAAATCAAAAGACAATGTGGAAACAAGTGGAGGAGGGGCCAGCAGGGATGGATTTAAACAGTATCTTCCTGGAGCACAGATGAAAATAGCCATCTATCGAGACAAAAGCACAGTTTTGAATTCCACCTCCATCTCAAACTAGCACAGGATCCTGAGTTACAGATTCTTCATCCGTAAAAGGGAAGTAACGATATTCTTCATCAGAATATGGAAAACAATTCACAGAGTGGCTGGTGCATAATGAATTCTTAAGAATTATCTATTGATCTTATTATTATCATGAGTTCATGGATCAGATCAGCTAACAAAGAGAAGGGTCTTAAGAAAATAGGAGACAAAAATAAACCCAAAAGAGACAGATGAGAAGGAAGTGTGGGAATAAGCATCGAAATAATAAACATTGGAAACATCACAACTTAGCCTACGACTTAGTGAACTATGGTATGTGACTACCTAATAAAGTTAGTTGTGATATGATGTATGTAGCTTTAGAAACTGTCTATATCAAGTGCTTGCATTTGGCCTGACAAACAGACATATTCATTCATACTCTACTTCTATCATTAAGGGTATTGAGAAAACTGTTAAACCTAGTCCTCATACCTTAAATGTAATTTTACGCAATGAAACATAATCAACAGTAGAGGACCCTATATGTATCCAGGTAAGCCATAGTTACAGTGTATCTCATGGAACCTATTTGTGAGAAATATATGATAAGAACAGGTCATTATATGTTTAACTTTCAAACAGGAATAAGTTGGCTTTCAATAGAAGCTTCATAAAGATGTTCCATTATCTCAACAATCACTTCTGTCATAGGGAATGATGGAGAAATGGCTTAATTGATCAGATGCTATATTACACATAAATTAACAACTTATAAAAAAAAGAAAAGGAAAAGGAAAGAAAGAATCAAATATACAACACCAAAACATAATAAATATGTTGATTGCATTTTAATCATCCCTTGATGACTCAAACAGGAATTCAGGAATTTCCAAGCCTCTATACCATTATGGTTTTGTTTTATAGATGTAGAAACCAACTAAAAGACAGTCATAATTAAGATAATGCCAATTGAGAGTTTATTTTATACTTGTATAATATTCTGTACAACTACCTCTTGATTTACAATAAAATAAAAGTTGAGATTTAACATAAACTCAGCAATTATAATGGAGAGGGCAATGGCACCCCACTCCCATACTCTTGCAGGGAAAATCACATGGACAGAGGAGCCTGGTAGACTGCAGTCCATGGGGTCGTGAAAAGTCCAACAAGACTGAACGACTTCACTTTCACTTTTCACTTTCATGCATTGGAGAAGGAAATGGCAACCCACTCCAGTGTTCTTGCCTGGAGAATCCCAGGGACAGCAGAGCCTGGTGGGCTGCCGTCTATGGGATCGCACAGAGTCGGACACGACTGAAGAGACTTAGTAGCAGCAGCAGCAATTATAAATGTTCCCAAAAGATTAAAAACCAAGCAAAAATAGGAGAAAAATCAAGAATTATTCAACTACCATTTTTAAATGAAAAAGAGGATTTAAATAAATAACAGGAATGTAGGTATAATTCCTGCAAATAATTCACACACATGCCTATAGCTAAAATGTACTAAATGTCATTTCAATGTCCAAAAACAAGAAACACCAGTTGCCCAGAGGCCATGATAACTTTCTCCCTACAAGAGAAACCCGGTTCGTAAAAAAGTTAGAAGTTAGTAGACTCAGTTCCACTCCAGGAAACTCTGCTGATGTTTCCATTATAAACCACATTTCAGGAGTTTACAAGTTGAATGTTTTTAAAACATATTGGGTTCATAATGAGCTCACACATTTTTTAAATGTCCTTTTTGCTCTCCTTTAAAAAGTATGGCCACTTTTGTGAACAAATCATAAACAAAATTTCAGGTGATTATTTTTGGCTCAGCTCCAAGACACAATGGCTAAATGTTTAAATGGAGGAAAAAGACTAATTATTTTCTTCATTTGGAAAGCCGAGGAGAAAGGCCAGCCTGAGAAACGCTCTACAGTACTTCCGTTCTTCTTTTGCAATATTTTCATTCAGTGGTTCAGGATCCTAGGACTGCAGCTAGGAATATGCAATCAAACTTCAAAAACTCCATTTCTACATCTGGAGATTTATGCAATAATCGCTCCAGCATTAGACTTTTCTGAAGTTATTAGTGGTCAAAATTACATGTACCATGAAAGCCAGGAAGCCTCTCAGAATGGAGCTAAAAGCCAGGTGGCAGGGCACCTACACTTAGGTGCCGCCACAAATCCCAAATTCAAACCAACCCTGGAGTTTTACAAGGCCTTTCCCCACGCCAACCCCCAGCTTAAAATAGTCCGAGGCTAAAGCTCTGCAGGGAACTGAGTTGATGAGTAGGTTAGGGCTTAAAACCATTTCTTTCAAAACCGGAAAAAAAAAATCTGGTGGTTCTGCCAAATATAAAACTACTCTCCACAGCAGTCCCTAACACCTTTAGGGTTTATAAAAAAGAGGAAGGCAGCAGAGAGCCAAACCAGGGATGCCTCGTTCCCACAAAGAATGGATTGTTGGGCATAATTCACCAGGCCTTTCACACGGCAGCAGTTTTGGATGGTGTGGCACTGTTGAGTTCCAGAACCACGGTCCTGCACCAGACTGGGAAAAACACCTTGATCTCTCACCACACCTTGACCTGGGTGTCAAGCCCCTAACAAAAGGATGTGCTCACTGAGCCTATGAGTCAACAAAACTTCCCCTGACACGGAACAACTCTTCATCTGCAGCCTCCTGTCATAACCAGAAGACCTGAAAAGGAACCCCATCCCAAAAGGAAGAGTCAGATCCCATGATGTGTTTGGCCACATGAACCTTTTACATTGCAAATATGCAAAAGACACAGCACTGATTAAAACCACACAAATTCGAACATCTGATAATATCCCACGTGTAGGTGAAAGGTCAAAAATGCCTTCCAACACCGTTATATTAATTGACAGGGGCAAACTTTTCCATCTGTTTCTGATCCTATCCATGATTGGTCATTGGCCTCAAAAGAAAAATCCACCGTTAATATAAATGAAATGAAATTTGCACTTTCCTCTAACTACAATCCCACCTTCAAGAAGTTTATACAATTGCCTTTTTTTTCTCCAAGCCAATTTCCTCTAGAGAAAGGGGAATGATATGGAAGGGCAGGCAGCTGGAAGCAGAAAGGTGTTAATGAGGAACTCTGTGTAAAAAGGAGAAAAAAAAAATTTCCCTGCAATGCGGCTTAAATTAACTGAGCTTTGAATGGTTTAGATATATGGGAGATACAGAAAAATCAGCTCTCTCCCTTTTCTGTCTATCTCCCTTACACACACACACACACACACACACACACACACACACACACACACACACTCACACACCAATCCCCCTGAGGGGATGCCGAGGAGTACAGTTTGAAAACCGCCAATTTAGTTCGTGCCTCACATTTCACAGATGAAAACCCGAGGTGGAGAGAGGTTAAGCGACTGGCCCAAGGTCATACCTCATTAAGGATGGGCTGGAAGAGCAACTCTGGCCGGGGCTGATTTGCATTTATGCCCTGAGCCCTGTGGAAGCAGCCAGGCAGAACATTGGACTGCAAGCCTGGACTTCTGCAGGGAGGGGCATCGAGGTGGTCAGAGTATGCAACTGGAGACACAGGGAGTCAAGGAAATGTGACAGTCCCAGGCCGGCCTCTCCGAACCCCCGAAAGGATCCTGGCACTCCATTCCCCAGTGATCCAGAAGCAAGTTCCTCAACGGGCTGTCCGATGAAGGGGCCTGATAACATTTTAAGAGAGACGCGGAAGGAACTTGCAAGGTACCCTTCCATCAGCTGCCCTCTAGAGGAAGTTGAAATAGTAACAGAGAAACTTAGCCCCGAAAAATGGGCACGTATTGACAGAAAATGAAGCTGTGGGACATTAAAGCTATAGAAACAATACTCTGGGGATTTCCCTTCTCCCTTTCCCCCCCACGTCCCCAACCAACTCATCCTTGAGAGAGAATGAAGTGGGTATCTTCTTCTGCTTGAATTGTATGGAGGCTGATCTTCAATAGTATACACCACTGAGAAGCACATACAAATTCCCAGGCAGCATGATAAGAATGGCAGCTCAAAAACCCCAAAGGGAGATGTAGTCAATAGCAGAAATGCCTAAAAGACAGGTTCGCGTGCAGATTCTCAAACTCAAAGACACCATTCAGGGAAAGAAGGTGACATATATTGCTTCCCATGTAACTTCCAACCAGTAGACCTAAACATACCCTTAAGCACCAGACAGAATACATTAGCTCCACCCCTAAACAACAAACCCTTTCAGCTACTTTATGGAAGCTATCAAGTCCCTCACACATTTCTGAACTAAAAGAAGGCAGAGTTACATATTTTCAAACTCAGACACAGGCTAGCTTTTCTTCTTTTTTTCTCTAGGCATGGGGTCATAGACATCAACTCCAGGAGAGAGATGAAGTAATACAATTTTCTCTGTTTCACCAAAATGGGGAACAGTAACCTTAATCCTGGGCATTAAAACTGGACAATACTGGAAGATGCCAGTTTTTGCTAGACGATAAAAGTGAGCAAGACAGAAGCAGGGCGGAGGGGTGGTTGGTGATGAGGATGGGAGAGAGGAGAGTGACAAGAGTGCTGCGTAATCCGGTGAATGTAGAGTCCATGTTGCAAACTGATCTGGGTAACCTTGAGATGCCTATGGACCAAACCATCAAGGTATTATTTGGTGTTGTGGAACTTTGTACCTCTTTTCCTAGAAATGATCACATCCTAATGTTTATCACATTTTTTAAAGCAGAAGCCACGGATAACATGTGTAAGTAATAGTGGTAAAAGCTAGGTTTCATAAATGACATAGTGCGCTTGATGCTGCAAGGAAAAGTGAAGCTCATTCCTTCTTCCAAATCCTGAGTGAAATATCGGAGCGTGAGGGAGATGATTCTGTAAAGAAACCAGAGCAACCTGAAAAGGTGAACTTATTCCAATCAGGTGACAAGTGACTGGTAGACCCAGTTTAGAGGAGAAAAAAGCCATTAAGCAGATGCCTCTGGTTAATATTTAATGCATCACCTATAGTATTCACAACTTTGATTGGAAACAAAACAATATACATTGTTTTAAACAATAAGCATGTTGATGTGTTGCTATGTCCTGGCCCACTTATTTTATACATCAATTGTGTCAGCATTCAGACTAAGCTGCTATAACAAAGGGACCCCAAAATACAGCGGCTTTAATGAGAGAAATATGTCTTCTCCTCATTTAATAGTCCAGGGCGGGGCAGGTAGGCAGCTCTGATCTGCAAGGTCATGGAGGGTTCCAGATTCCTCCTCATTTTACTGCTTTTCCATTTCTTAGGGTGTTGTTCTCATTGATAACAGTCAGAGCTGACTCACTACCATCTGTCTACTTTCCTGTAGACGGGGGAAAAGAAGAAATGGTGAAGAGGTAAGCCTCCTTTTCTAAACTACAGGTAATTTTTTTTTATAATTTTAATGGTTTTATTTATTATTTTTATTCATGTATTTCTGGCTGTGCTGGGACTTCGTTGCTGCTGGGGCTTTTCTCTAGTTGTGGCAAGCAGGGGCTGCTCTCTAGTTGCAATGCACGGGATTCTCATTGCAGCGGCTTCTCGTTGCAGAGCACAGGTTCTAGACACTCGGGCTTCAGTAACTGGGGCATGTGGGCTCTGTAGTTGTGGCTCCCCAGTTCTAGAGAACAGGCTCAATAGCTGTGGTGAACGGACCTAACTGCTCTTTGGCATGCAGGATCCTCCCAGATCAGGGATCGAACCCGTTCTCCTATATTAGCAGGAGAGTTATTTACTACTGAGCCACCAGGGAAGCCCTAAATTGCAGAAAATTTAAACATAGTTCTGCTTACGTTCCATGGGACAGAACCCTAACGGCAGGACCATGTCTATCTCCAATGGAGGCTGGCAATGTAACTCATAACTGAATGGCCATATGCTTAGCCAAAGTTCGAGTGGTTGTGCTATTAAAAAGAGAAAGGAGAGGAATAGATACTTGGAGACAGTTTGCAGTCTCTGCCATTTTACCTCATTTAGCCCTTTCAACAATCCTATATTATAGTTTTTTATGAACATTACATCTGAGACCATCAGTAATTTGCCCAAGCACCACCTCAGGAAGTTGCAGAGGTGAAATTCAAACTCAAGTCCATCGGCCTCAAAACCCATTTTCAGTCTACTATACCGTTTGCATGCATGCATGCATGCTGAGTCACTTCAGTCGTGTCCAACTCTTTGCAACCCTGTGGACTATAGCCTTCCAGGCTTCTCTGTCCATGGGAATTCTCCAGGCAAGAATACTGTAGTGAGTTGCCATGCCCTCCTCTGGGGCATCTTTCCAACTTAGGGATCGGACCCATGTCTCTTATGCCTCCTGCATTGGCATGTGGGTTCTTCACCACTGGCAACACCAGTCCTCCATGTACCTAATCCTAATGTACCTAATGTACCACCAGTCCTCCTAATGCACCAGAAGCCTAATCAACTTCACTCCAACAGACAAGGCATGTGGTAAGGAATAAAACTCACACCATGTGGCCTTTTCCTTAAAGCCAGGGCCTCTTAAGAAAATAACAACACTGACAAAAAACTTATTATAAGGAAAAGACTATCAAAAACTTTTTTCTTGAAAATAAAAGGTTGAGGGACATTACAAGGAATTTATTAAAATACCACCTAAAAAGACACTTGAAAGAATGGATTTTTTCCCTACCACTCTAAGGCAATCTATTTTAGAGGTGTTGATCATGAATCGTATTGGTAAGAATAAAAAGGCTCATATGGAATAACTTTCTTATTATTGAACATCTACCATCAGCTGCTGCATGACAGTCTAAAACAGCAATGGTCTGCTTTGGCGGGGTTGGTATATGTACCCACACATACACACACACACACACATACACACACACATACACACAGACACATATATCTTTATAAAATAACATCACTGCATCCTCCTGATCTTAAATTCCTAGACACCTGAGTGGATCTATGTCATGAGATAAATGCTTGTAGAATAAAAATTTATAGTCCTGCACATTCATTACATTTGCCTAAGCATTTTCAAGAAAGGAAGGCTCTGCTTCGGGTAGGGGCTTTCCCCCCTTCCTTTCCCTCAAGCCAAGAGATATATGTTATAATCTACAGCCAGCTCCCTGGCAAATCTCCATTCTTTTCAACCTGACAGACTGTTTGTCAGTTAAACTCCCCCTGTCATGTATCCCCACCACTGCCAACTCATGCACGGAGACCTTCACTTTTACGGCTACCACTCGCACCCTCTGCAACCTTTGTCATTGATCACTGATCCGATCCAGTGCCCACATGTTCTTCAAGTGCCTACACAAGTAATGAGGTACTTGTGGTGTAAAATTAAACTGTCAACTGTCAGCGATTGATAACCACAGTGAGAGCTGACCTAGAACACCTGCACCAGTGGCCAAGACAGGTGTGACATGTTTGATCGCTGAGGCCTGCTAGTCAGCCTGACCCAGTGCTGTCCCTTCATGGACCCGCCTGCATTTCAGCCCCCCAGCGTCCCCGCATCCCATGGTGAGCATCCCCAGGCGGCGGGCACCACTCTCACTGCCTACACGGGCAGCTTGGTCCAAGCGGCCGTGAGAGAGCAGACCTCAAGTCAGCAGGTTGGTGTGAAGGGAACGTGGCTGAGAGGTTTGCAAAGGGGACTGCTGGAGTCAGCCTGGGGTTTTTCTTCTCCCACATTCCTGCCTCCCCCCACCAGTATCCTCTGAAAGCGGGTCTCCGTGGCAGGTTTCACGCATACCACCCTCCCTCAACTGGACTTTCCAGGCATGTGCCAGTGGCTGGCAGCAGGGCCTTCCCTTCAGGGTAGGCGCACGGCAGTCATTAAGAGTCTGGTAGAAGGATGACGAGGCCCTAATGGAACTGCCTTATGGCTCTGTGTATTTGCTTGAAGGCGTTTGAGTTGAACTGGCTCACATTCTGCTAAAGCACCGTAAATGCAAGCTCTTCCTACTCCTATGTAATTGAATAACCAGCACAAAGAAAAAAAAAAACATGTTCTGCTCTGACTATATTGTTTTCCGCCAACGTTGTTATAGCATTTCAACACAGTTTTTCTAAGTTTATATTATTTAAATGTGAGAGATAGGCTTTTTTTTTTTAACCTTAAGCAAAAATACACTTAAATACCTAAAACATCCTTTGTGGAAAATCTGAGAAGTGTGATGAATTCTCATCCCATTCCACCAGCCCACTCTCTCCAAACAGTTGCACTATATTAAGTTCATGTGATGAGAAGATAAAAATCTATTAACTTTCTGCTGACCTTATCGACACAGGAATCTCGGCAGACATTACAAAAGCCATATCTCTTCTGACTTTTACATCCAGAACCTCATGCTCCAAAGTCCCAAACCAAATGTAAAATCTTCATGATGAGTGAAACCCTGACACCAATTCAGATTCCCGGCTTTCTGGCTTGCAGTCGATGGAGGTTCCTCTGGGGCAACGAGGCTGGCCTTTACTTTGCATTTGACTTGAGGGGCTTTTTTTTTTTTTTCGCCATATGCTACTGGGGACTCTGAATCAAGACTATTTCACGAGGACCATATGTTACGAGAAATGCATGATGGAAAACGAACGGCAAGAAGTTGCCCCATATCACTGGGTGATGTATTACAAACATAATTAAATCTGAGTAATGCGCAGTGTTATTTCAGTTAATCATTTCTTTTTTCAATGCAAGCAAGGAAAACGTAGCCCAATTTCCAAATGACATACCAAAGTCCAGATAAGCTAAAAGCAAATCGGTGGGAAAGGAGCAAAACCAGAGCTGGACAGTATTGTTTAAGCTTCTGTAAAATGTCTTAGTATATTTGAGATATGGCAATAGGAAGGTGACACACGAGAGACCATGTAAATAAGCGGTTTCAGACTCTACTCATTTTCCTTTCAAATCAACAATGAATTCCAACCAGGCCCCTCTCACAAACAAGCAGCAAGTCAAAAGACCACTTGTGTGTTGGTTGTTCAGAATTCAAGAGTACGTTTCCCCATAGAAATTTCATTCTCGGTATCTGTTAGGGGCCCAGGCTAACCCAGGAAGACCTATTCAGCCTAACTGTTTCTAAAATTTGGTATTTCCTCTCTACTTTTATGGAACTACTTGGAGGGGGCATAGAGAATTATTCAATTCAACTCAGTTCATTTATTTGGTCCCTACTATATTTTCCCAGAATGCATTGATCACTGCATTTCCCCAAAGGGGATCCCAATTTCGTCTCCTCCCACATGAAGAAATCACGTGCCATTCTGAACTCTCAGAACATATTCTCAGCACTCTCTTAATCACTTCTGATTAAGAGAGCTGAGCTAATTGCTGCTAACTAATTTTTTATTTCCCACATTCAAGCCCTGAACTTGGCGGGCTCTCAGTTCATATATGGGAATGGATGATTGAGTAAATAAAGGAATTCAATCTGTTGGGGTTGCCAAATATATTTTTTCCTCCATCAGCAGCTCTGGAAATCATGATTGAAGAAAAGAGGAACAGAATAAAATAATGATGATGAAAATGATGAGGATGATCGTGACAATAGCAAATAGTATTTATGGTGTGTTTACCTAGAACATGCACCAGCCTAAGAACTTTACAAGTCTTAATTAATATGGTCCTTACAACCACTCTGTGTAGTAGATATTGTGTGTATCCCCATTTTACAGATGGGAATACTATGCACAGCACCAGGAGGCAATTTTCCCAAGTTCACACCAATAGTATATTAGACATATCTGAACACCAGAAGTGTATTTTCTAGCTACATGTGTGTTAGTGGGAATATCTTCCTGAATTTTTCCATAATACAAAGCTCCCCTCTTCCTCTCTGAGGTGCATTAGAGAAGGAATTTCTCAGGTAAAATACCCTAGTTCTCATTCATGAACCTGAACATAAGCAAGGACCTTATCAGTCTTACAGTAGCCTTAGTCTCTAGACCAACAGGTGTGCAACAGATGTTTGCTAGATGAATAAGTGAATGAGTCTGTTTGGGGTGATGATATAGCTAAAGATGGGGCTCTGGACTCAGGTTCCCTCTGAGAGATTCTTGCTTTACTAATCCCACAGGGAGAGTGTTACAAACGTGCACAGTGACAAGAATCACCTGTGGCACTTGATAAACACCCCTTCTGGAGATTCTGAGCCAGAGACCAGAGGGCCAGGAATCTGTTTTTTGTTGATGTGCTGCTGCTGTGATCTGAGACATGCTTCAGGTGCTTCTGAGCTTGGGAACCCCTCCTCAAAGGGTATGGCTCTGGCTCTTAGGACACCACCTCCATGACACTTACAGACATTGGTAAATTCCCCAAGAGTGGCAATATTGTCTCTGGCCACCACTGCCATTTCTTCCAGAAAACCTATACCTTATGCTGGATTGCAGTACAGAATGGTGCCTTGCACTTCTGCCTTAGCTGACTTCTCTACACTGTTCTGCAGACCTCAGCCAGGCCCAGGGAAGCTTCCATTCATATATTTCTTCCCCAACTCTTGCCCTTTCCAAGGCTGTGTCAGTGTCTGAATATATGAATGATGGAACAAACTTCAAGGGGGCAAGACAAGCAAGCCAGGCAGTTGTAAAGAAGGGGAGTGTTTTATTAACCTCACTTTGGAACTGCATGTAATGACATGAAAATGATGACAAATACAAAAACATATCCTGTTTCTATTGCTTTCCTTCTGACTTGAAGAATATTTTTATAGCAGCTAACCACCTCTGGGCCTCAGAATCATTATCGACCCTTTAAAAAATATTTTTATTTTCCTGAGTTATAATGGAATACATTGTGACCTCAGTCACTAAAAGATTGACTTAGCCTTTCAGTTATCACTCTCTTTCTTTTTCTCATTCTTATTCACCCCTCTTTATCCAGTCCAACAATCTTTGCCCAGAAATCAGTAAAGAATATCAATTTTGGTTGGGATAAAAGGAAAGTATAAAAAGATGCTAACCGTCTATGATTTTCCTAGAATCTAGAACTTCCCTGGTGGCTCAACTGGTAAAGAATCCACCTGCAATGCAGGAGACCTGGGTTTGAACCCTGGGTTGGGAAGATCCCCTGGAGAAGGGAATGGCTACCCACTCCAGTATTCTGGTCTGGAGAATTCCATGGAGGTCACAAAGAGTAGGACTTGACTGAGAGACCTTAACTTTCAGAATCTAGAACAAAATTTCTAAATGTCGGTGTTACTGAAATCTTGAGAAGGATACCTTTATGTTGTGGTGACTGTCCTATGCATTATAAAACACTGAGCTGCGTTCTGGCATCTACCCACAAGATGCCGACAGTAACCTCATCCCCTAGTAATGACATCAGAAATGTCTCCAGAGAACAATATGGAGATGCCTTAAAAACCTAAAAACGGGGTTATTATTTGACCCTGCAATCCCACTCCTGGGCATATATCCAGAGAAGAACATGCTCTGAAATGATATATGCACCCCAGTATTCATCGCAGCACTGTTTATGATAGCCAAGATGTGGAAACAACCTAAATGTCCATCATCAGAGGAATGATTAAAGAAGATGTGGTACATATACACAATGGAATATTACTCAGTCACTAAAGAATGAAATAATGCCATTTGCGGCAACATGGATGGGCCTAGAGGGTGTCATACTGACTGAAGTCAGACAGAGAAGAAGAAACATCATATGACATCTCTCCTATGTGGACTCTAAAAAGAAATGATACAGATGAACTTACTTACAAATCAAAAAGAGACTCACAGACTTAGAGAACAAACTTAGAGTTGCCAAGGAGGGAAGGATGGAGGGAAGGGACAGTTAAGGAGTTTGGGATGTGCATGTACACACTGCTGTATTTAAAATGGATAACCAACAATTGCATAGTACACGGAACACTATTGTAAGCATAGTACATGGAACCTATTGTGTAGTAGATGGAACACTGCTCAATGTTTTGTGGCAGCCTGGATAGGAGGTGAGTTTGAGGGAGAAAGGATAGATGTATATTTAAGGCTGAGTCCCTTCACTGCTCACCTGAAACTATTACAACATTGTTAAACAGCTATAGCCAAATACAAAATAAAAAATTTTTTTAATGTCTCCAGATACTGTCAAAATGTCCTGAGGAGATCACAATTGTCCCTAATTGAGAAACATTGATCTAGAATGATTTTTAAAACAATATATTTTTAACCTATTGATTGGCCAGAATTTGGTACTATGTACAAAGATATACTAATCCATAAAGTTGCTTAAACATTAAGCAAAATTATAAACATAATTTTCAAAAGAACTGTTGATTCAAAAGGATCATGATTACTCTTTTAGGTATGAGGTTTAGTGGACACCAGGAAGAAGCTGAAATGGCATCTGACATAGCTGAGATTTTACCCAAAAAATTCAACTGGGGAGACAACAGGGAAACTAACTGAAGTATCTCACTTCTGGCAAAAACATTCAAAGTCTAATGCAGTTTGCCAACATCTTTGCCCCTGGGTTTTTTTTTAACTTAAGGGTAGTTCAAGGGTAGTTTTAATCTGTATGTTCCCAGTTGCTATAATCTAAGAATCATCAAAATGCTGTTTTATAAGAGTATCTCCTAAGCTTTGATGTCCAAGAAGCCTGGGGGCCCTTTTTTATGTGCTTATTTTCTTTTGAACCAGGAAATTGTGTTTTGCCAAGAGCAAATGGAACTTGAGCCTCAAAAGATTTGAGTTCTGTTTGAAATGTAGTCCACACAAATTCTCCACAAGTTTGCAACTTGACAAAATACACGCTCTCGCCTTCCCTCAGACCAAATCTCTCTTGGTTCTATTTTAAATCACAGTTAGCAAAATCCTATATGCCTAAGGATTACTCCAGGAGAAAAAAAGCTACAAGGCCAAAAAGAAATTCTGACACAACAGCGTTCTGTTGGATTCATGATCATATGCTCTCCGAGGTAGGAGAAGATGAGAGAAGCTAAGTGGGAAGAAGGGAGAGAAAAGGGAAGAGAGAAATCAAGTAAATAACTAGTTCTTGGACTTTCCCCAGGACCAAATTCGGCAAACAAGATACTACATCAAAGTTAAGTTGTTTACATACTAGATGACCTGTCCGTTTTTTCCCTCACCATTGATTTCCACAGTACAAAAATATTATTTCAGTGGCAAGGATGTAAACCTTATTCATAACAGGATTTCAACCACATCCTGAGAACGAAGCATCTCTTCAGATAGTGTGCCCTCATTTATATTGAAGGCATGCTGGTTTTATTTGTCAGTGTTTGTTGAGGGGGTCACAATATCAGGAAGCAGGAGATGGCTCATCAAAGCGTCTCTGCAAGCCCCCACTACTCATCAATTAGACAGTACCTTGTTTTTAACATCAGAGAGGAAATGCATCTCCTACGACCCATTGTTAGAAGCTTCCTTCTGTCTTTAAGCTTTTTGGAAGGAGCACTCAGGACTCGACTTCTTTTTTCCAATAGGTAATTGTCACTAATTAACACTCCAGTTGCATTCAAGAATGTGGACCCCATGACCCTGAGTAATCTGGGCCTGTATCTCTGGCCTTGGAGCAAGGACACTGGAGTCTCCCTACACTACCCACTGGGCCAGGTCACAGACGCAAGGCTTCCCGCTGAGTTCCTGAGCTGGCCTCACTCTGCTTCAAAGCTTGTGAGTTCAGTGGGGCAGCCTGACTTCAAGGACCAGGTGGCATCTGGCCAGTGATTCCTGTCTGAGATGAGAAGGTCTCTTCTCTGAAGGTGTAGAGAGCTTTCTGCAGGAGGCCTCTGGTTGTAGTCATTCCACACCCACTCACTGGGCAGCTGCTCCATGCCAGGATCTCTCCCCAGCACTGAGGAAAATGAACAAAAGAGAGTACCTGGGGGCAACAAACTAGGATCAAGCTCAGCCCCTCGTCAAAATATCCTTCTAGGTATAACTAGACAGTTGGTCTTAGTTTCCTTTTCAGAGCTAATGGGTTAAACAAAAATGGTGTTTGTGACTTTCTAACTGATGAGCTTAATGTGGCAGCCTAGCTGGAAGGGGAGTTTGGGGGAGAATGGATACATGTATATGTATGACTGAGTCCCTTTGCTGTTCCCCTGAAACTATCACAACATTATTAATTGCCTATACTCTAATAAAAAATAAAAAGTTTAAAACAAAACTGGTGAGCTTATATAGCCATTAACTCATCTCATTCCTCCATAAGATTCTTCATTTACCCTCCCTTCTCTTCCCTGTCCTTCCCTTCCCTTAATTTCAACTTCTCCCTCTTTCTCTCTTTCTCTCTGTCACACACAAACACACACATATACAAACACACTCAAATTAAAGCACAGGAAATTCTGATGAGCATATACTCACAATGACTTCAATTATATATAGAGAGAATTCTATATCTGTATCTACATGTATACATATACACACTTCTGTAACCCTCAATGAAGCTCTAGATTATAGAGGATACCCATCCAATATTCCTCTTTCACTTAAAGAGAGCTTTATATTTCCTCTAGTAGTAAATCTTTCTCCCAAAACAAGGCTAAGAATTACCCTTGTGCATAAACACCACTGGATTCATTTCAAATCAATAAAAGCAATATGAACAAATGCCCAACATTATAAAAAGGAAGAGGAAACTGTAAACCTCAAAACAGATCATCAAAAGGCTTGGTGCTTATTTTGCAAAACAGCCTTCACATTACCAATACCAGGTTCCATTAGATAGCTCTTCCCCATGGTTCTTTCAAATGTTTATAGCGGTTTGATTTCCATAGTTTAAGAACATACCACTGCTTGAGAAGTGAGGGACAACCATGTATTCTGTAATGCAGCCCTAGATGATAGAAACAGATCTACTACCTAATGAGCAGAGCGCTCTCACACTTCTTTTTGGCTTATACTGATGTGTGCAACCACTTTTGGAAAGAGCACAGTGCAAGGGCCTGGGAAGACCTCAGAGCTGGGTTGCCAAGTTCATATCATTCTCCTCCTGTAAGTTTGGCAAGTTACTAACTTTCTGTGCCTCAATTTTCTTATCTGTAAAATAGCAGGGTTAATAACTGTAGATTAGATGAGTTCATATCTCTAAAGTTTTCAGAAAGTTTCTGGCCTATAGTGTAAACACTATACTAGTCTAAAGCACCAAATACATGTTTATAAAATACCATGGCTTGTACAAATACCTGATCCCATATTTAAACAAAGGAAGGACAAGCTAGAGATATAGCAGGAATAACTGTTACCTTGGCTTAACTTTCTCAATATGCCCTTTGTCCCATGTTCAGATCTCCCTAGCCAGCTACAAAGTTAACACAAGAAACCTGTCATTCATCACAGTATCCCCCGATTTGGCCCAACCTAAGGCTTTATACATAGAAGACCCATGATAATATGAACTGGATGAACAAACACATGACTTTGATACTTTATTTCGAGGCTGAATTAAAAGTTAGTTCTACTAGCATTTTTTACCACAAGTACTGTTGAGGTTACTTAATAGGTGTGTATGTGTTAAGACGCTTCAGTCGTATCCGACTCTTTGGACCCCATGGACTGCAGCCTGCCAGGCTTCTCTGTCCATGGGGACTCCAGGCAAGAATACTGGAGTGGGTTGCCATGCCCTCCTCCAGGGGATCTTCCTGACCCAGGGATCAAACCCACTTCTCTTATATCTCCTGCATTGGTAGGTGGGTTCTTTACCACTAGCACCACCTGGGAAGCCCATTACTTAATATACTAATGGTAAAATGTTTCCTTATTAATTTTCTTGGGGAATGTATACTGAATTCAGTGAGCCTTATTCAGCTTTTTCTACTTGTTAAAAATAAGTAGACATCCATAAAATTACCCCACACAAACATACCAGCCAATGATCCCTAGAGATGGATGACTTCATACCACTACATGCGTTCATAATCCAGTTATTTCCAGAAATCTTGATTTCAGGGAACAAATTTAGTAGCCAGGAGATATTCCACTAGCATCTTAAAAGTTGTTGTTAGATTTTTGGTTGGGGAGAGGTTTCTTTTCAATTGCAATTCAAACAACGAATCCTCCAATGTTGGCTATGTTCATTCTGCAAAAGTGTTAAATTCATTTTTGTTCCTTCAAGCAAATTGAAGCATTTCTTGGACTAGATACTATCACCTTTAATTTTATTTTTCTCACATAAATGTTAATCAAGAGCTAAACAGATAATTTCCTTCTGTCACACAGCAATTCCACTGTGATGGAACAAAGTGTTATCTTAAGTTTCACAGAGCAATTGTTCAGTAATTCCTGTTGGTGGCTCCTTTCCAAATCTTCTAGAATGGCCCAGCCCACTGGCCCTTGAAGTCGGAGGGGGCTGGGCGGTAGAGGGTGTTGATGTTAGTCAAGGGCTTAGTGCCAGTGGGACATACTTGCTGGGTCTCCCCCAGGATCCTCTCCTGCTCATGAGGACAACACCCAAAGCATGATGTCTGTTTGATGACAACTGCTAAGAAACCCCTAAACCTTGAAAGTGTACAAACGGAGCCTGGAGGTGGCAAGGAAAGCTTCAAGCTCTCCTGGTTCAGTGAATTAAATTATTAGGAAGCTTCGTTGGAGAAGAAGAACTAAGAGGCTTAGAGAAAGAAATTCATTCCTTGAAACTAAAAAGCACCATCAACACCAGACCCTTCTCAAGTTCAAAAATTCTGCTTTGACACAAGAAAATAGTGTTCCAACCTTGCTTTAAAAAAAAATCATGTACAAAGCCTTTCTTTAGAATTCGGCCAGTTAATCTTTTTAGGTAGACTACCCAAAGAAGGAGGAAAACTCTTATACATGTTTTCCCATCGGCTTCATCATACAAAAGGAAATAATTTTGTTGAAATTCAGTGCACAGAGCCTTGAGCCTACTTGGTATATCATATCTGCTTATAACACTATTCAGTGAAATTTCAGAGCTAAAACAAGTGCAGAAGAGCTTGAAGTTAATAATCAATTCTCTATCCTCCAATTCCTAATAAAGTTTGGGGGCCTGTGATCCAACAGAAAGTAGGGCTAGATCCCTATTTTATTTTCACCCCCAATATTAGTAGCAATTAGTCAAACTCAATATATTTTTTGAAGATGTGGGAGTGGCTCTCCCTTCACTAATTAGAATTTTTCAATTAAAAAACTAAGACAAATAGGGAAAATGTTAATGCACAATGAGTATATGTGTTTGTATGTGAGGCTATGCACAGATGCCTGTGCATCTTGTTAAAAATGCAAGTTCTGACTCAGTAGGTGTGGAGTAGGCCTAACCATCTGCATTTCTAACAGACTTCCAGATGATGCCCCATAGCTGGTCCATGGACTACACTCGGAGTAGCAGCAATGTGGGCTCATGTGATTAAAAGCTACCCTGGTGCCTTCCCTCCTGCTGTGACAAATGAGGTTAATAAGCTTGACCCCCAAATTTTCGAGGCAACAACCAAACACAGAATGCAAGAAAAACTGAAATGGTTTATAGAGTGTATTGATTTTTCTCTTCTTCGAACAGCTTTGGTCTACAAAATATCTCCCCACTTCACATGGGCCAGAATGTAGTGGCCAGTGGGAGAAGCAGAACTATGCAGGGAACAGATGTACAAATATTACAGTTCTAGCCTAAGAATGGGCAGCCCACTGACAGCAAAGTTTAGGCTGGCCATTTAGGATCACAAGGAGCATTAACTCCTGCTAAACTCCATGCTAAACTTTGCATGGTCCCAGAACACTTCTTGGAACAACTCTCTCCTTTCTCTCATCTAAGGTGAATGACTGTTCACTCTTCCCGCCTTGCTCCGTGTCCCTCAGCTCCCATGCCCTGGGCTCTCTCCAAGCTCTCGCCTCCAAAATGCTCCTACTTTGGGATTTCCCAGTGGCTCAGACGGTAAAGAATCTGCCTGCAATGCCAGAGACCACAGTTCGATTCCTGGATTGGGAAGATTTCCCTGGAAAAGGGAATGGCAACCCACTCCAGTATTCTTGCCTGGAGAATTTCACGGACGGAGGAGCCTGGTGTCTACAGTCGATGGAATCCCAAGGAATTGGACATGACAGCAACAATACTTTTCTTTCTTTCTTTCTTTCCATGGCTCCAGGCTTTTCCCCTGAGCTTCCTAAAGCTCCCTTTGCTGTTCAGTGACAACAAAATGAGAAAACAGGGCCTTCACTGGTGGTCCAGTGGTTAAGAATCCATCTTGCAGGTCAGGGGCCGCAGGTCCAATCCACGGTCAGGGAACTAAGATTCCCACATACCAGGAAGCAACTAAGCTCAAGTACTGCAACTTCTGAGCCCACGCCCCACAACTAGGGGGTCCATGTTCCACAGTGCAACATCCACATGCCCCAAGACCCGACAGAGAACAAAAGAAGGAAGGAAAGAGTACGAAAATGATTTCACATCTATCATCTCATTTAGTCTTCACATTACACCTATGGCAAATTATCAATCCCATTTTAGAAGTGGAGAAATTTCAACATAGAAACAATAGGAGATTTGCTTAAGACGTTCCAAATAGGTGACAAGTCTGAACCACACGTGCACACACACACACACATGCACACACACACACTACCCAGTATCTTGTTTACCCACTTGTCCTTTAGGTCTGAGCTAAAACAGCCCTTTGTCAGGAATGGACGGCAGTGTGGACACAGGGGTGAGTCAGGGCACTGCAGCTGAGTAGTATGAGCTTATGAGAACCCGAGGGAAAGGGAGGGGGCAAGAAAGGAGACCGAAGCAGACATGCAGGGCCCTACTCCGGGTGTGGCATGCTCTCAGCACCACACCGACATGCACACCTCAGCATCTAACAGAAAAGGGGAGTCCCTGAAGACCTTGGGGCATCAGTCTGCTGGAAGAAGCTTGTGGAGCAGGAGTAAGGAGAGCCAGAAGTGGTGACTAAGAGGGCCAGGAAACCAGATTATACTGCAAGGCTGCCCATTCGCCTTCCGAACAACTTGTCAACCTTAACCAGTCACTACTTCAGTTCACTTTATCAAACATCCAAAGGATAAGATCTAGCACTAGGTTATCAAACGACAACTAAGTAAACTGCAGCCTGGTTTCTATGCCCTGAAATGTAATTGACCTAAAAACATCAGAATAGTTCTGGCTTAATAATATTAATTTACATTTTGTTCCCCCACTGCATGTGAAACATATGTGCTGTGTGCTAAGCCGTTTCAATAGTTCCCAACTCTTCACGACCCTATGGACTGCAGCCCTCTAAAATACTGGGGTGAGTTGCCGTGCCCTCCTCCAGGGGATCTTCCCAACCAGGGATTGAACCCACGACTCTTATGTCTCCTGCATTGGCAGGCAGATTCTTTACTCCTAGCACCACCCAGGGATCGAATCTGGGTCTCCTGCATTGCAGGCAGATTCTTTACCATCCAAGCCACCAGGGAAGCCCTGAAACATATAGCACAAAACAATTAAATATCTGTTCAGTGAACATTAGTAATGACAAATAAATGAGCCTTTCTCACAGAAGATAATGAACTATGGTTTATGTGGGTGCAAGTGTTTTAGTTAAACACCAGTGGTGTCCCCTCAGAGGAAGGACAGCTGTTTCTTCCACTTAGGGGAAGCATTTTGTTAAAGCCAGTAATCTCTCACCTAATACTAAAAAAATAATAAAAAGAATGAAAAGAAAAGAAGGTCTACTCTTTCTCTTGTTAAGTGAATCAGCTAAGAAAAGCCAAACCAGGCCTGAGCCAATGAGACTCCTAGCCTGCAAAATATGGTGGCACGTTCACAGTTAATTTTGATGCCATTTGTGCCTGAATTTATCGTGGTTTAGAAAAAGTAAATTGCGAGGCTAACACAGCCCGGGCTCAGGAGTCCACCAGCGGCAGCTCATCCCCAGTCGGGCTGGATATTTAGTGCCTCTGTGCCGAGACGGCCGAGGAGAGAGCCAGGGGAGGGATTACTGCTCCATGCTGCCCATAAATCACCCAGGCACTTCACACAGCCCCACGTCTCACAAATAAGGCCAGGCTGGCAACGTGTCACCGCCACACAAAAGGAAGGGAGACCTGGATGCCTTCAGCCTGCCTGGTCCTTCCCCTCCTACGTGCTTATAAAACAGGAAACATCTCAAGATTTTTCTCTCACACCTGTTCCCTCACCTTCCTGCCCTCGTTTTGCCTGGGGTGAATACTGGGCATCAGGAATCTAGTGGTTTTAGCCAAGGCAG
This sequence comes from Muntiacus reevesi, assembly GCF_963930625.1. Taxonomy (NCBI): domain Eukaryota; kingdom Metazoa; phylum Chordata; class Mammalia; order Artiodactyla; family Cervidae; genus Muntiacus; species Muntiacus reevesi. The sequence goes on along the minus strand of NC_089256.1, from coordinate 74,557,583 downwards.
GTCACCACCAACTCTTCATGCCAAAGTCATTTCTCACTTGCTCCTGAGGCCAGCAGTCTCTTTTTGATACCAGGGACCAGTTTCACGGAAGACAATTTTTCCACGGACCAGGGCAGGCAGGGATGGTTCCGACGTGACTCAAGGGCATTACATTTATTGTGCACTTTATTTCTATTATTCTTACATCAGCTCCACCTCTGATCATCAGGCATTAGATCCTGGAACTTGGGGACCCTTGAACTAGGCAACACAGCCCTACCTCTTACTGACCGACCTTCCCCTCAAACAAAGATGATACATTAAGGGGGACCATACATCCTCAGGTGTCTAGTGGCTACCGAACAAACATCTGGACAGCCCTAGTCACCCCTCCCTGCCCCAGAATTTTCAGAATATGAAAATCAGATTTTTTTTAATTGTTTATAAAAAAGCGAACTGGCTTTCCCTTTTAAAACCTGCATAAAGATCTAGGTGGTACTAGTCGTCAATGTACAAAGGGTGAGAATCATCAGATCCAAAGGCTAAAGCGAAAAACATCACCCTGGTGTCCCCCACAGAGGAACCAGCCCTTCATGTTTCAAGACAGTCATCAACACGATTCCTGAAAACAATAGCAGCTTCTCGTTTAAAATGGAACTGCACCTGCTAGAATAACGTGTCAACAAACAATTGCTTTGTTTTTCATGTGAGCCATCCAAGCTGAAGCAATGGGACTTCCTGAAGTGAATACTGGAAGACTTATTCTTAGAAGGGGACAGAATTCTCATTTTAACACAAGGCTCAGAGGGCCCGAGTGATGGTCATCTTCCTTCCTCCTTTTGTACTCCCCGGTGTTCATCTTATTTGGTTTTCAACAGGTTTGTTTCCATTGCAACTCTCGAGCTTCCAACACCCACAGTGCCTTATTTGGCAACTACATTTATTTCTGCTTCCTATCTGTGAACGATGAAGGGCTTTAATTGCTGTTCCACCATTTCAAACAGTTCTCAGAAGACTGCCCACCCCCCCCCCCCGCCTCCGTTGAAAGACTTGGGATAAAGCCTGATGAAAAATTCTTTGCCAAATGTTCAATCATTGCTAAATCATTCTGCTCTTTCAATTGCACAGTCCAATTACGAGGTCTGCTTCCAGCTTTCCTCTCACCATTTGATGCTTGTCTGTTGATCAAGTTGGGACACTTTTAAAAGGAGTTATTTTGGTAGAATAAGGTGCTTGGTTGTGATTAAGTGTTTTAAGTGATTCAGCCAAGGTTGTCTCCATGGGCTCAAGAAGTAACCACAGCCAAAACAGCCTAGTGGAGGGGCAATATGAAAGGCTGAGAACACCTATTATTGCCTTTATCAAGGTGCAGCCAGATACCAGGCTCATGGAAGCAAGCAAAGGTTCTGGCCTCCTACATCATAGATCCTAGTGCAACCCGGGCAGTCAGGAACACTTAACAAGGAATTAGATCTACTTTGTTTTGTGTGTGTGTCTTTGTCTTCTCTTATATAGAATGGAAGGAGATAGAAGACTAAATACAATGATTTTATGCTATCTTGAAAATGAAAAGGTAACATGAAAAATATAGGCCATTATAAGAGAAACAGTTCAGAACTTCAGTCTGCATTCAAAGAGCTGTGTGATCTTAGGAAAGTCACTACACCTTTCTGAGTCTCAAATTCCAAATTAATTTTGGAATTTGCTATAGGCTAGCTGCTTTCTAAATTCCTTTTCAACTTAGAAAGCCTAGAATTTCTAAAGATCCAGCTTTATAATGGAATTAAAATAAATAAAGGAGTCTAGAATATATCAGGTGAAAGTGAAAGTGTTAGCTGCTCAGTTATGTCGGACTCTTTGCAACCTCATGGACTATCCAGGGAATTCTCCAGGCAAGAATATTGGAGTGGGTTGCCATTCCCTTCTCCAGGGGATCTTCCAAACCCAGAGATCAAACCCAGGTCTCCCACACTGCAGGCAGATTCTTTACCATCTGAGCCACCAGGGAAGCATATCAGGTAGCATGGAAGAATTTTTGTATTAATTTGCAACTGTGCTCCATTTGACATTTCTTAGCTTCTTAATTTACTAAGTTCTCAGTACTTCAGTTTCCTAGTCTATGAAATGAGCATATTAACAGCATCTACTTCATTGAATTGCTGTGAGAATTAAGGTATTAGTACATGTAAGTTCTTAGAACAATTTCTGGCAGGCAGGAAGTATGCCATAAATGTTAGCTGTCACTAGTCACGACAGTAGTAGTTGTTGTAGAATAGCTGTTTGATTCATTTGATTGTTTATAAATGCTTTTGAAAAACAAACAATCATAGTAGTTGTTTATTGTGCCATCCTCAAACTGCTTATAAATGTGTCTGGAACTTCCAAGGTACTAAACCTGGTCTGTCGACCACCACCATTACCTGCTGGCATTGACATGTGATGTAGGACTGACAAGAGATAAGACGTTGGCCATCAAGTTTAAAAGCTAACAACTTGAGGTACAAGCACTCCAAACTCTCTTTCTCCATAAATATTTTGAGCTATCACACAAATTCCAACAGATCTCCCCCCAAAAAGCCTGGACAGCTTCTGTCAATAGTTAGCCTATTCTTAAAAAGAAAGGGGCTGGACCAACCTAACTGCCAGCCCTAAGACTCTATATATCTAAGACCCTGCTTACTTGTGGGCCATATGCTGAAAAAAGAGGTTATTTTCAGACTAAGCAAAACTAGACAGCTCTGTGATTGACACTATTTGAGCACCCACCCTAATATATCTCACAAAATGTATCAACTTCCACCTATGTGCGAAGATTATATCACTATATTCTGGAGACATTTTTGTCAGAATGAATAAATTAGCTAAATATCAGTGGGAGTTAGTTAATCTGATTATATCACTAGTACTTTCCATTTATGGAGCTCCTATTGTGTGCCTGGCACTTCGATGGCTCCAGAGTTTCAAAGATAAGATCAAGCCCTCATAAAACCAAGCCATACTCTTGAGGACTCTCAGACACTATAACGGAGTGGTTCAGAGCACAGACTCTGAGGTCAGACCATCCGGGTCATGGTCTCTAGAAGGAAGAATGGCAAGTAATTCATAAAAAAATATTTCCACTTCAGAATCTTTTTCCCAACTCAGTTTTGCTTCCAGGTAGAAATTATATACTGAGCCAAAGACCCAGTGAAAAGAGTAAGTCAGAACTCCTGAAATCCAGAACCCCTCTTTCACATATATCTGTGGCACAGAGAATCAGGAAGGGAACGGCCTGAAGCATGGGTCATTGAGACTTGTTAAGCCACAAGGAAGTTTAGACAGGAAGCCCTTTCCCTGGTCTCTTCATTTACTAGGTGGCATGGTCAACAGAGTCCTGGTTAGCTGTTTGATTTCTCAACACCTGATCATTCTAGACAGAAAATGTTAGTTGCCCAGTCATGTCCAACTCTTTGCGACCCCATGGACTTCAGCCCACAGGATTCTCCTAACAAGAATAATGGAATGGGTTGCCATTTCCTTCTCCACCAGACAGAAAATCCATGTATAAATCCAGATGACCACTGATGGTTTGTGCAAACATAATACTGAAAACGTGTGATAGTTACAATACCCTCAAATTGCCCTTTTTCACGTAATCCTAATTCAATGTGTTCTCTTACTAAACAATAATGTTTAACAATAATAGAATTCAGTATTACTGAAGAATGAGAACTTTCTAAAACCTCACAATCGTCATCACACAAGCAATTAACCAATTCTAGGAGTTTGATGACTTAGATAAAAATCAAATACAGCAAATACCCAGCATCTCATCCAACAGAAAATAAAGACTAGTGTTTGAACTGCTTGTTGAAATATTTTTATTGGAGGATTTGTGGTTCATATTTTCTAGACATACATTGAATTATAAGTTCATTTATAAGTTCATAAATTCTCCTCTACCTATTCCCCTTGCCTTTTAAAAAATCATCCAGAAACACAGTAAAAAATTTTTTTTTAAAAAACACAATTTTTAGGCAGAAAACATGCCATGTCTCCTAAAACACAAATGGGCACGCACGCATGCACACACACACACACACAATTCCTCTGGCATTTCCTTTAGTGTAACAAAAAGGTGATTCCTTGACATATTTCCCAGCTCCTTTCTTCAGGCCTTCCCGCTCTTTCCCAAGCTGCTCATTCCAACACTGCCTTTAACTCTGATGACTCTTATTAAACACGACTACTTAATTACCGTCAATCTATTATGCTATGTACTTCACCTCCACTGACACATCTGATCCCATTATATGCCTGACCTTTAACGGTCATCAAATCAGAGTCATTCCGGTCAGTTCAGTCCGGGCCTGACACATGCCCAGGTCACAGAGATGAAGGCGCAGGGGCCTAGCAGACCACGTTGCCCTGCCCTTCGCTTAACACCTTTGTCAATAGAATTTCACAACTGGGAAACTGCCAAGATTTCTTCCTGGCTTGAAGAAAATGCCCCTCCTTTTACAGAAAGCTGAAATAAATAATTACACACACACTGGCCAGCACTGACTTTTATATAATCGGTGCCTCTCCACCTGTCTGACCCACTGCCCTCTTTGATGTCTGTGTCGAAAAGCTTCTGGTTGGAAAGTGAGGATGGATGGGGACAGCCCTCTAGCATAGGGGTTCCCAAATTCTGGGATCTAAAGCCTGTGATCTGAGGTGGAACTGATGTAATAATAATAGAAATAAAGGGTATAATAAACGCAAGGCACTTGAATCATCCCAAAACTATCCCCCACCCCTGGTCTGTGGAAAAATTGTCTTCCACAAAACTGGTCCCTGGTGCCAAAAAGGTTGGGGACTACTGCTCTAGAAGATGTCAAGTGCCCCACACTAGCAGAGTCCCCAAAAGATCCCCCAAGAAAGGAAACCAAGTGTTGCCAGAGCAATGCCAGCAAAGGGGGTGGCACCTTCCAGTGAAAGGTAAGCCCGTGGAAGAGTCTGGGCTCACAGACCTGTGTGTTGCCCTCTGACAGGAAGTCATTTGGGCTGCTCTCCCTCTGAGCCATTTGCTGAAAAACACTCCCACTCAACCTAATGAGAAAGCCATTTATAAAAGAGCCTCTTCCGGCTGTTGGGGCCTGGTCATTGTTACTCAGCCATTGGCCTTCCCAGACCAAACATGGACTGTCCCGCGAGGTAGCCAGACACACTGTCTGGTGTGCACAAACATTTCAACTTCTGACTGGGAGGCTCAACCTGGTGGTGTCTTCCCCTTGCTAATGCGTGTGTATTTTTACCAGCCCCTCTGGGAAAACGGCCCTGCTTTACAGCAACTTGTCCCTGACAAGGAATTTCTCATCGAGATTGAAATCTGCGACCATCACCAGAGAGCCCAACCCTTCTGAGTTTCAGGGATGAGGAGGTTCGTCCAGAGAAAGAACTGTGATTTTTTAGTTCTTTAGTTCTACAGAAGCAGTTCTTCAGAGCTGTGATGTACAAAAGCCCACACAGAGTTGCCAAAGGCAGTCACAAATACGAGGCATGTAATGGATTAACAGTGGAGTTAATTCTTAAAAGAGTCATATTTTCACTGAGATCTTTCTTCTAGTTTCTATATTCTCTGTTTTCCAATTGAGTTCTCATTATTTTATTTTCCTCCCCACACCGCCTCCTAAAACATACTGACTTGAAATGATGAAATACATCTTCTATGTAGCTCTTTCTTTCCACACTCTTTGCCTTTGGTCAAAGTTATTTTCACAACAGCTTTCACTTTTGGCCAGGCTCGTAAGCCTTACCTGTTATATACTAAATGTACTTAAAAGCCATAACTAGGGCCTCAAAAGGGATCCAACCCTCTAATAATGGTCTCAGGTATGGGGCTGAAGCAAGCTCAGCTCCCTGAAAAAATATGAAGTTTCACTGTGTGAGAAATGGGGACACAAATAATAAATCAGAAGAAAAGACTTCAATCCCATTATCATCTTTCATCTGAAAGACTGGAATTCACAGTCTTTCCACAAATCACTTCCCTTGCTGTTAAATGTCCTCCAGAAGACTCTAAATGTCTTCTAAATTGAAGTTAATTGTTAAGAAGGATACGCTTAGGTGATCTATCACTGGACTCAGCGAAAATATTTGGCAATGCGAGCTTCATTTCATCTGAGAATCTCATCTGAGAATCTCAAGGCAATTGACAAGCGATCAGAGGTTATTCCCAAACTGGGAGGGTTGAGCAGAAGCTCAGGCTTCCCCTCATGGTTCAGCAGTAAAGAATCTGCCTACCAAGCAAGATACAGGTTCAATCCCTGGGTCAGGAAGATTCCCTGGAGGAGGAAATGGCAATCCACTCCAGTATTCTTGCCTGGAGAATCCCATAGACAGAGGGGCCTACCTAGTGGGCTACAGTCCTTGGGGTAGCAAAGAGTCGATTGAAACTACTGAGCATGCAATCAGAAGCTCAGAGCATAAATAACTTCCCATTTCAAACAATTCAAGCTGATTATCAAAAAAATTACCCAGCCAAAAGCTAGCACATTGGAAAAATAGCATAAGCTATTAATTAGTATGCAACAGCCATTTATCAATTCTGTTTACAAAATCTCATTTTAGTTATAAGTTTATGTACATGGGTGATGAGTATGCAGGGCAAAAAATTCCTGATGGTTTCCCGAGATTTTTTTTCCCTTGAATCAAAATTGGAATCTCAGAAAGAATTCAGATCAATCTATCACAGGACTGATAGGTTTATAAAATTCACTGTATCTTCTTGCCTTTGTTGTGTAGTTTATCCTCAAGCTCCAAACTTCAAGACTCATCTCTATTTTCGTTGGTTATATTATATTAGAAGAATGTCCCTGGCACTGTGCATTTTCAGTAAAAGTTTCTCTATGTCTAACTGGCATAAGCTGATTTTGCCCAGTTAAAAATTTAACAATAATTGGGAGGGGGAAGTAAATGAATATCTTGTTGCTTTTACATACATTTGCCCTTGATTCTATATGTCTATTCTCTATTCCTTAATGATCCTATGTGAATTTTAAGATATCTTTTTTCTTTTTCCTCTCTCATCTTACCCTTGCTTCTCTCAATTCGTCTCTCAAATAAGTTGAATTTTTCCCTTTCTTGGTTCACAATACATCTTCACAGACACCTTACCCTTGTGAGCACACAGACATATGTGCACATCTTAAATGCTACATAAGGGTTAGGTAACTCTTTGGTGTGTCACTAAAATTGCTGATATCAGTCTGTATCTGTATCACCTTAAAGGAGGACCAATCAATTAGCCCTTTTTTAAGTTCTGCTTATAATGAGTTACAGCAGTCAAAAAAGTGATGCACACCCCTTTACTTTAAACAGTGCTAATGTGTTCTTGTGAGAGGATGCATTGACAGTTTTATGAGACTGGAGTCTAGTGAAAGCAGGTGTACATGGCCCCACAAAAATGGCACTGCATCGTGAGGTTTGAACAGAGATACAAAAGTCATTTCATGTGGTTAACCTTTGCAGAAACTCAGAAATGAGGCAAGAGTGAAAAGCCATCTGCTGCCAAGATACAAGCACAGCTATTAGCCTTCCCACTAGTCACATGGCCACACCTGAAACTGCTACAGAGTGACGTTACCTAATAGCTTAATTAATGCTTTTCCACACTGCATTATATACATACTGGCATGAGCTAAGCATAGGAAAAATAACCTAGATAGAACTGTATCTAAGTTGTAGTTTAATCAAAGATGAAAATGTTAGGACTTCCTTGTTGGTCCAGTGGATAGGAATCCACCTGCCCGTGCAGGGGACATGGGTTCCATCCCTGGTCTGGGAAGATCCCACGTGCTACAGAACAACTAAAGCCTGTACACCACAACTACTGAAGGCTACGTGCTCAAGGGCTGGCAAGCCACAGTGCTGAACCTGTGAGCTGCAGCTACTGAAGGCAACGTGCCCAGAACCTGTGCTCTGCAACAAGAGAAGCCTGTGGACAGGTGCCCCCCCCCCACCACAGCTAGAGAAAGCCTGCGTGCAGCAACAAAGACCCTGTGCAATCAAAATAAATATAGATAAATAAAATTTAAAAAAATAAAGGGTCATGATAAAAATAAAAGATGAAAATGCTATTTTTAAAATAAAATTTAAAAATGTGTTGTTCCTCACAGGTGAAAAACATTCAAGCAATCTCAAAGTGGGAAAGTTAATACTGGATCCTAATTTTTAAAAAGATGCTAACAGCAACATTTTAAACTAAACTTTTAGGAATTATAAACTGAAAAAACAAACTCATAGAAGCAAATGAAATAATTCATACTTCTTTTCTGTGCCACACCTTCCTCTTTCTTGTTTCCTACTATATTTTAGACCAGCCTTTGTCCTTCCAAACATTAACTTGTGAGATAGACTAATAGCTTTCTCAAACACCCTTTACCATAAAGCACTTATAAACAAGGGCCATTAGAAAATCAGGAAAGAGGACAGGAATGAATTTACCATTCTGTGAGGTAGTAGAGAAAGCCTTGATTTACACTTCAGACATGAGCAGTACTGGATTTAGATGGTTGGTGAAGGGCCAGCCTTCATGAAGCCTGCACTAAGCAAAGTCAGGTCAAAAGAGAATTGGAGATGCACCAACTACCTTGCAAGAACTCAGGAAGAGGCTCTCCAGACCACAGAGCACCCTCAGAGACAATCTTCAGCCCTTTAACCCGGGTCTCCACCAGGAGCTGTGTCCCCTGACACGTGTGGAATCTCAACAGGCCACCACTTCAACCTGGGGCCAAGAATTCCCGGCTTCCTGGTCCTCAGCTTCAATGGCTGGTTTTACACCTGCTGCGGTGAAAGCCTCAAACATTGTAGCCACATTTGGAAGTAGTTCATTAAAGTAGTTCTAAATGCCTATTTTTTTAAAATATTTTTAGAACACTTGGGAGTTTTATAGCACAGGAGAGGCCTATAAAAGTAAAGTACTTTGCTAACAGTATATGGAAGGAAATTTTCAAATTAATTTTTAGTGCACATTGTTGCTTCTGAGAGTTTTTGTTTAATTTTTATAGTGTTAGAGGTTACACTCATCATTTTATTAAAAGACTCAATTATATTTAACATTTATGGAGCACCTTTCCTTTGCAAGCTACTTGGCTGAGGATTTAAGGATGAATGAGAGGTGAACCTGGACAGGAAGCTCACGGGGTGTTAACACACAAACACAACACAGCCTTCCCTGTACACTATCAAGGTACATACGAGGGTGTGATGCCCTTCAAGATAGGAACCATATATTCCACGGCACAGATGGGAGTGCAGGCTTTGTGCTACAAAGGTGATTCAGCAAAGCTTCAAAGAAGAGGTGGCCAGGCCTTAAAGGATGATTCAAAGTTCTCCAGCAAGGGCTCAGGGGGAAGAGTATTCCTAGTCCATCCCGGAGATAGAGTTCAATCAAAGACCTGGAGACTGGAAACCACAGGTGTCCTTGCAGGCCAGAAAGTTGGCTATTGGACCCGGAGGAGCAGACTCAAAGTGGAGAGACGCACAGGACTCACTGTTGGCCACACACTTTGACAAACATCTTGTGTTGTGTGCATGTGTGTTCAGGTGTGTAAGACTCCTTGCAACCCCATGGACTGCAGCCTGCCAGGCTTCTCGGTCCATGGGGATTCTCCAGGCAAGAATACTGGCGTGGGTTGCAATTTCCTTTTCCAGGGGACCTTCCTGATCCAAGGATCAAACCCACCTCTATCGCATCTCCTGCATTGGCAGGCAGATTCTCTACTACTGAGCCACCTGGGAAGCCCTGTTATGAACATCTTACTGGGAGACAAAACCTGGCTAATAAGCACATATCTCAAGAGCCATGCAGAAGCAGACTGGATAACCACAGTGTTTTACTGACCAAAGAATTCAAAGTATTTAATCCATGAAGAACACCATCCCTTCCCCTCATTCTCTAGCTCTTGCTTGGAAAGATTCCACACACACACACACACACACACACACACACACCCCGCCGGAAGTTTCTCCAGGTGATTGGAGGAGGAGGAAGAGAAAGAGGCAAAAATACCTTTACAAAAACGTGGTATATTCAAAATGTTAACAGGTAACAAATATTATGCTTTTTGCATTTTCAAAATGTGTAGAAATATAAGATTTATATGTATGCTTGAATCATCATGCCATGCAGACAGCATGGTTTCATAATGGCATACAAGTTTAAAGTTTTAGAATGGGCTTTGTTCAAACCTCCATGTACCTCTGTTTCAGTATATATACTCTCATTTGATAAAGCTCACAAGTTTAAACTGAAGGCCCTTCGTGAAGGTAAAGCCATGAATGCACCGCCACCCTGTGCTCCCTCACTCCTACCCAGCTCTTTCTAAATGATGTTCAATGAAAGCTGAGGGTGTTAGTCACTCACTCGTGTCCGACTCTTCGCCACCCCATGGACCATAGCCCGCCAGGCTCCTCTGTCCTTGGGATCCTCCAGGCAAGACACTGGAGTGGGTTGCCATTTTCTTCTCCAGGGTATCTTCCCAACCCAGGGATCAAACCCAAGTCTCCTGCATTGCAGACAGATTCTTTTACCATATGAGACACCAGGGAAGCCCGATGAACACTGAATTGGGAACGAATGACTGACCGCTCTCTCCCCAGCCAAGAGATTCTACTGTTGAAGCAGGAGTATCTTAGTTGAATTTTCTTTTTTTTAAGAATAAGACTGGAAAGCCATATGCACACAAGAAGGTGGATGGAAAGCCCACTCCCTTCCCAGGGCTCTCTTGCTAAGATTCTGAGCACGTTGCCTCTGGAATTACTGAATGGTTGCGGACAAGCAGAGAGGTTTGCTGCTGGTCACTCCATCTCTACCACTGCCACTAATGCCCATTTCCTGGGCTTTGCTCCCGCTACAGTTCACTGCCTGGAGTGGAGTTAACAGGGACATGCTTCACCACCTCGGCCACCGGCAGGTGGTCTATGAGGCGCAGGCTGCCTGGACATCCATCAAAGGGGGGTCCCCTGAGAACAGCAGGATGCCAGCTCCTGCTGCCAGCCCACCTCCACCAGCCCTGACCAGGGACAGTCCCCTCCCACCTCTCCACTGGCCATTCGGACCCGTCCCAACACGACTGCCAGATGGAGCGAGGGAGGCTGGCAGCACCATTCACACAGCGTAGAAAGGAACCTGCCTTCTCTCCACAGCAGGGAGAACACACGGCAACTCTCTGCCATCACCCCCGTGCCATTTCAAAGTCATCAGCAGTTACTGCATCCCTGCAGGTGCGGGAAAATCACCTGCTGGGACAACACATGCTAAGTTGCTTCAGCCGTGCCCAACTCTGCCACCCCATGGACTGTAACCCACCAGGCACTTCTGTCCATGGGATTCCCCAGGCAAGAATACTAAAGTGGGTTGCCATGCCCTCCTCCAGGGGATCTTCCCAGCCCAGGAATCAAACCCATATCTCTTATGTCTCCTGCATTGGCAGGCGGACTGTTTACCACTAGCGCCACCTGGGAAGGGTGTGGGGGGAACAAAATGATCTCTGCTAAAAATGTAAAGCACTGCAGGGCACGCTGGGGGGAGCTCTGAAGAAATGGGCCTGGGGGACACCGGGACTCCGAGAGTAGCTCGCTTAGCAGGTGGCCTGGGTCTGTCCCATGACCCACCGGGACGATGCAGTTTGAGGCATTTTTCTCTTCATCCCCACAAGTTATGAGGAATGAAAACCTACTATTCTGAAAAGACCCTGATGCTGGGAAAGATTGAAGGCAGTGGGAGAAGGGGATGACAGAGGACTAGACGGTTGGATGGCATCACCGACTCACATGGATGTGAGTCTGAGCAAACTCTGGGAGATGGTAAAGGACAGGGAAGCCTGGTATGCTGCAGTCCATAGGGTCACAGAGTTGGACACAACTGAGCAACTGAACAACAACGTTCTGAAAATTTCACGCCAAAATTCATCTGTACACGGCAGAGGGACCTCAGGCTTGGACTTGGTGCCCTGGTTTCACCCAGTCTTGCCTCTTCAAGATCTTAAATGCTTCCTGGTACCTCCTTGACAGTCACCTGCATGTCACCTGGACCATAATAACTTGATGGCTTGAAGAATCAAGCATTTACTTCCGATCCTTAAATGCGTTTTAAAAAGAACAATTTCAGATGGAAAACCAGTATCATCTGCTATGATACAGTGAATGGTATCGAGAATGAAAACTAAGCAATGTTATTAAATTCTAGCTAAATTTTGTCACCCAACTAAGCCTCTGTCTTTATGCTCAATATCTCTATTGAGCATTAGCACATGTTAATCTGCATTTTTTCTTGCAATTGTTGGAAGGACTAAAAGAGAGCCTGAAAGGAAAGGACTCTCACTTCTTGGCTCAAGACTGTGGAGTCGTCAGCCTGTGAACCACCGAAATTGCCCCATTCTCCATTCTCATCTACACTCAACACTTCAGAAACAGATATACTAAAGGCTACAGTCCATGGGGTCACAAAGAGTCAGACACGACCAAAGCAACTTAGCTTGCATACACATGCTAAGGATAGAAAAACACAAGGCTGGGTTTGTCTGTGGTTGTTGTTTTGTTTGCCTTTTTCCCATCTCAGGGAGAATGATGGCACTTTGAGTCTTTCTCTACCATGCACTTAGCACAAATTCCATAAGGTGCTTGAGTTTAGAGACCTCATCTACACCAGCACCAGGAGTGCACGGGGAGCACTCAGACACAGCTTGTAGGAGAGTGAGCAAATGCTGCTAGCTGTCATCTCTTCTTACTTACTCCTTCCCTTTCGCTTCCCTAGAAGCATTCCAGCAAAGTGATATTCAGAATAAAGCTACGCAGAAAACTCTGAGAGATGACATGATATTCATTCAGTCATTTAGTTCAATGACATGATCCTCCTTGCAAAACATTCCATTCTCTCACCAGCCAGGTAGCCTCGATGGCTCAGACAATAACTCTGAGAAAAAATTGTATGTATTGCTCCATTTCACGGATGGACTTGTTCAAGGTCCAAAGAGGTAAAAGAAGTCAGCAAAGATCACATATGGGCTTCCCTGATGGCTCAGTTGGTAAAGAATCCGCCTGCAATGCAGGAGACCCTGGTTTGATTCCTGGATTGGGAAGATCCCCTGGAAAAGGGATAGGCTACCCACTCCAGTATTCTTGGGCTTCTTTTGTGGCTCAGCTGGTAAAGAATCTGCCTGCAATGCGGGAGACCTGGGTTTGATCCCTGGGTTGGGAAGATTCCCTGGAGAAGGGAAAGGCTACCCACTCCAGTATTCTGGCCTGGAGAATTCCATGGACTGTATAGTTCATGGGGTCACAAAGATTTGGACATGACTGAGCAACTTTCACTTTCACTTTCAAGATCACATACAGGGGTATTGGATTTAAAACTCCAGACAGACCTCCAGCTTAAACTTTTGAGTCACACAGTAGGATTAGCCAAAGTCACAGCTCCCACGTGCAAACTCCAGCAAAGCTGTGCTGCCTGCCAATATCACAGTTAAGCATTATGGCCCTCAAACACTTTGTGAAAGTCATGGCGACCTATCTGTTAGCCCATCCTGAAGTTCTTATTTTTATTTGGTTTTCTGAGGCCCTATCTGCGCAGAGCTTACAGATCAAAAGGGAAAAGCTCATGTGTGCTTTCTGAACATTTTGCAGGATGCTCGTCCCTCCCATATTCTGTATTTCTCGGCCCTGCGGTCTCGAACACTGGATTCATTGTATTACACGGCAGTGTTGACAAATGGTATGCACCAAAGGAGAAAAGCACTGGAGCCATCATCTGCTTTCTATCCCAGTAGCTTCCTCATCAATCTTTTCCTGTGATGACCAGAGGACGGAGGATACATTTAAAGCAACACAGAATTCTGTGAACATTACCCATTCTCCAAAGGCATTTTTTTAAAATCACAAAACAGGAAGTTCCAAGCCATTGAAACTCACCAGTATATTTGCTTGAAAGTCTTCTGGAACAACAAAACAGTACATGCCTACCCAGGCGAGCAGACTATTATAAAAGCAGATGTTTTGCTCACTTCCACCTCAGAGAAACACATTGTCAATTTAGTTAACATCCTCTGCTCATTTGAACAGGCTTCTCAGGAAGTCGGCAGTGATATAACTCAAGTACAATATGATCCTTATGTCCCCATTGATCTCGTACTTGTACATCTGAGCAGAAGATAGATGTGAGTGTGTGTGTTAAATGAATTAGAGAGAAGAAAAATGCCAGTAGTTGGGCTACTCACCACTCTCACTCAAATGTCAACCCACAGGAGTGGGATTCAAGGAACAAAAGATGCTGGGGGTAGGGTGGGGGCGGGGCATCCTTGTCCATGGATTACATTCCTGCCAAGGGTTCGGCACTGCCTGTCCCCAACAGCAAGAACAGAATAAATCACCCACACACTCAGCCTGTGTAGAAGATAGTCCCCAAAGTACCCCAACAGCCAGTGTTGGGGGCCTGCACCTGCCTTTTCCAGTGATCTGGTCTCACCGTGTCTGGGGCCAAGACTCAGGAAGAGACATTAAGGTTGTAATCAAGCTGGAGGGGCAAAAAGAAAAGGAAGCAACAGAATAAGACAAGGGGAAGAAACAAGGAAAGATGGGAAAATGAAAAGAGGCAGGAAAGAGTTGTGACCCTGGGCAAAAAGGGGTTGAGGAAAATGTGGCCAGACGAGCATGTAACAGTCTTGCTGCTGGTCGGAGAACCCCCACACAGAACAGGATCACTTGGAATGCCCACACGGCACCTCCAGCCACAGTGAGGGGACGCAGGTGTAAGAACGCAGGACACTCCAAGCGCTCCTGTAGAAGAGGAGTAGTCACTGCCTGAACTAATGCAGGTCCTCCCAGACCAGACTTCAGTCATTAAGCTAAGTATTCCCAAGGCTCCACAACACACACACACACACACACACACACACACACACACACACACACACACACACATACACACACACACACACACACACACACACACACACCTTTGCTGGCAACAAGATAAGTTTATTAGTGTTAATAAGACAGTTTTTGTCCCTTATTTACAGAGTTTTTGAGGTCATGCTCCTGTAAGATTTCTTAAGCTAATATATTCATATAAGAGCCTAGCAAATAAGCTCATCAAAGTCACTATTAAGCCCACACCCCCTGTTTCACTAACCTAGACTTTTGTTTAAGTAGTTAAACTCTCCAAATTGATGATGCTAACCAAGGCTCGCTGGTACAGGGTAGAGGAGAGCAAACCATGCCGGGTAGCAGGGCCCTGCTTCCAGGCAACCCTTTTTTTCTCTCCAAGACATCAATGCCACCCAAGTAGCACCAGGCATGCAAGGCAGCCCTGACATCAGTGGGATTTGAACAAAGGGCCAAAGGGTCTCTTTTTTAAACGTCTGCTTGGGGCCTTGCAAACTCAGAATTTAACCTTATGCTACTGGGGTAATGTTCATTTGGGAGTACTTAAGCTTAAATTACTCTTAAATCACTCCTCTGTGCTAGACACACCCAACACTTGGCAGGGAACCAGAGTCAGGATGCACCGCCCAGGACCCACTGTTCAAACCTGAAACTTGAAAGGCCTTGAAATCCGAAAAGCAAACACAGCCTCTCAATCAACTTTTTAAACTCATCTGCTTCCTCTATCTCCAGCACACTGTTTTTCTGTTTGACGATTTCCAAGTAGAAGTCAGAAGTGAAATAAATGCTGGCCCAGGACAGACTGAAGGGAGGCCCGAAGTGTTCTTGGGGCTGCAGAAAGCACTAAGGAGGACACAGAAGGAGACGACCAGTCAGATCAGCCCACGTGGGCTCGCAGGAAATGGCCCGGGAAATGGGTAAGAGCATCGCATCTGGGTCAGGCTGCAGCTCTGCATTTACAAAGGGTATAAGTTTGAGAATATGACTCTGTGCCTGTTTTCTCATCTGTGATGTGCTGCGCTGAACTCAGACACTCGGTCGTGTCTGACTCTTTGTGATCCCACAACTGCAGCCCACCAGGCTCCTCTGTCCTCGGAGATTCTCTAGGCAAGAATACTGGAGTGGGTTGCCATGCCCTCCTCCAGGGGATCTTCCCAACCCAGAGATCGAACCCAGGTCTCCCACATTGCAGGCAGATTCTTGACCTTCTAAGCCACCAGGGAAGCCCAAGAATACTGGAGTGGGTAGCCTATCCCTTCTCCAGGAACCTTCTCGACCCAGGAATCAAACCAGGGTCTCCTGCACTGCAGGTGGATTCTTTACCAGCCGAGCTATCAGGGAAGCCCTTTCTCATGTATAAGATGAGGATAATAACAATGCCTAGTTCACAGGGTTACTGTGAGAATTAAGTGAGTTCATATATGTAAAAGGCTTAGGACAGTGCCTATTAGCTTAGATTATTTTTTTTTTATATTGCATTTTTTTTAATATTATTTTATTAGTTGGAGGCCAATCACTTTACAACATTTCAGTGGGTTTTCTCATACATTGACATGAATCAGACATATAGTTACACGTATTCCCCATCCCGATCCCCCCTCCCACCTCCCTCTCCACCCGACTCCTCAGGGTCCTCCCAGTGCACCAGGCCCGAGCACCTGACTCATGCATCCCACCTGGGCTGGTGGTCCGTTTCACCATAGATAATATACATGCTGTTCTTTCAAAACATCCCACCCTCACGTTCTCCCATAGAGTTCAAAAGTCTGTTCTGTACTTCTGAGTCTCTTTTTCTGTTTTGCATATAGGGTTATCGCCACCATCTATCTAAATTCCGTATATATGTGTTAGTATACTGTAATGTTCTTTATCTTTCTGGCTTACTTCACTCTGTATAATGGGCTCCAGTTTCATCCATCTCATTAGAACTGATTCAAACGAATTCTTTTTAACGGCTGAGTAATATTCCATGGTGTATATGTACCACAGCTTCCTTATCCATTCATCTGCTGATGGGCATCTAGGTTGCTTCCATGTCCTGGCTATTATAAACAGTGCTGTGATGAACATTGGGGTGCACGTGTCTCTTTCAGATCTGGATTCCTCAGTGTGTATGCCCAGAAGTGGTATTGCTGGGTCATATGGCAGTTCTATTTCCAGTTTTTTAAGAAATCTCCATACTGTTTTCCATAGTGGCTGTACTAGTTTGCATTCCCACCAACAGTGTAAGAGGGTTCCCTTTTCTCCACACCCTCTCCAGCATTTATTGCTTGTAGACTTTTGGATAGCAGCCATCCTGACTGGCGTGTAATGGTACCTCATTGTGGTTTTGATTTAGCTTAGATTATTAATATTTTTATTATTATTATTTTTACTGTAAGTATTCTTAGTTTACAAAACCATGGATTACTCCCTCTTGGCTATGAAAGAAATACATACCTCCTGATGTGGCATTCAAGGTTTGAACCATCTGCCCACAACCTACCTGTAGAGCCTCATCTTCCACTACTACCTACCAGGTGCCATATTTTAAAACAAAAGAGATGCTTTATCATTACCTGGACATAGCTCACAATTCCTTGACTCAACTCATACAATTTTCTCTGCATCACCCCCTGCCACATTTCTTTATTTATTAAAGTATAGTTGATGTATAATGTTATATAAGTATTATACAGTGATTCACAATTTTAAAGGTTATGCTTCATTTATAGTTGTTATAAAATATTTGCTATATTTCCCCATGTTGTACAATATATCCTTATATCTTAGATCCATCTTTCAGACAATTCTCAAATACTACACATACTTTTAGCCTGAATGGCCAAACATTCATCAAATACATAAAACTCAATATGTCTAGTGAGTTCTGTAGTTTCTCATATGACATGGTCACCAAGGTCTCTGTGATCTAGTTCACCCTCCTCTTCACATACTTCAGTAATCAATGTCCTTCTTCAAAAATAGCGACCAACATTGGGTGCAATGCTCTGGATATGCTTTAATCCACAGTATAAAGGGTTGGATCGTTTTCATGATTAATTTATTCCTTTATCACACCCTAATATAATGCCATCTTCTTAGGAGTCGCATGATATTCCCTCACTGATACATAGTTTCTGTTCAACTAGACATTCCTCACTTGAATCTACTGTCAAGACTTCCCATAATTACACCATTGACTTTTTTTAAACCAAAATTAACAATTTTACATTTATGTATACTGAGTGGCACCTTGCAGGCCATAGGACACACTTGCAATTGACAAAATAATTTCGAACACACTTTGTTTATCTTTTGCAGTGACTATATCTCCCAGTGAAGTCATCTGAAAAGCATTCTCTCTGTGTCATGGACAGCAATGTGAAATAATATAGGAACAAGGACAGATTATTGCAGCCATCAACTAAAGAGTCTCCCCAGCTTGACAGATCCACAGACCTTGAGATAATGGTTATTTTATCAGCTGTCTAACCCAGCCTGCTTTCATGACCTTATTCACAAACATATAATGAAGCTTTATGAAATGCTTTTTTGAAAGCAAGATTTTCAGTGTCTATACCATTCTGCTAGCAAGAATCTTTTTTTTTAAGGTTAGGGTTATTTTGCTGTGACAAATATATGTGATTCCCAAAAGTTGCTACAGTTTTTTAACACTCCAAAACAATGCCTAGATACATTTTTCATGGAATACAAAAAAGAAATATGAAACCAATGGAAAAGGTTCACAATTCAATGGTTAAAGAAGTTCAGAAACCCCAACAAGAATAGGATATTTATTCTATGGAATCTAAGTGTCAGATGAACTTCTGAATACAATGCAGCCACTTCTGAGCAGTTTATAGCTGCCAAATGGGAGGATATACCTCCTAGAACCCTTAGATTTTTGAAGGTTCTTACTCCTACCTCTGGTTGACCTCACAGATTGTATCAGACAAGCCAAACAGCAGGCTTGAAGACTCAAGATCTCTTCTAGTCTCTCTATATTTTTAGAGAATCTTCAGCCACAATTCCAGATTCCTCTCTTGAGAATTCTATCCACTAAGAAAGGCATTCCCCACTCCCACCATGATTCAGAGTGAATATGGGCCCTCTCTGAACAGAGCACATAGTCTTTGGTGACCAGACTTAGCTTAACATTCCAGACTGTGACCTGTTCATTTCTGAATAGACTTTGGTAACTAGTCTCCCAAAACACTTCCTGAATGAACCATGAAGCATATATTCATGTCCTTGCATAGCCCCTCCCCTTAAACCTAGGGTAGTCACATGACTTGTATTGGCCAATAGGAAACAGCAGAAATGACATGGCTTGACTTCAATGCTAGGTCGTAAAAAGTCCTACATCTTGGGATGCTTATCCAGCAATCCAGTCACTGTGCTGTGAGAAGATCAAGCCATATGGAGAAGCCATATGTGAACACTCCAGTCAAGAGCCACAGCCGTAAGTTAAAGATGTCAGGCAGAGAAAGACAAATACTATATGATATTATCTACATGTGGAATTTTAAAACTACAAGAAACTAGTGAATATAACAAAAAAGAAGCAGATTCATAGATAGGTAGAGAACAAACTAGTGGTTACCAGTGGAGAGAGGGAAGGGGAAGAGGCAATACAGGGGCAGGAGGGGAAGAAAGGGTTATTATGGGATTATATGAAATCATCTATGTGAAACTTCTGAAAATTGCAAAGCACTATAGAATTTAAAGAACCTTTCATTCAGAAGACAAGAAAGAAGAGCCACCGTTGAGCTCCGACAGCCAGAAGCAGCAGCCATTTGATTGAGCCATCCTGAATGTCAAGTTCAACAGTCTTCCAATGACTGCAACCACGTGAGACCCCAAATAAGAACTACCTAGCCAAACTCCACTACTACTCAGAACCAAAAGAAATAATAATAAAAAATTGTTTTAAGCCAACAAATTTGTGACTGGTTTGTTACACAAATAAAATCAGATACAACATTGAGTCTGTGGATACCAGAATCTACTTTATTCAAGGCCTGGAAATGCCAAAGATGACCCTGGGGTCTCAAGGACTTACAACGAACATGCCTCCAGCCTCAGATACTGAAGGGCTTTGACTGACTCCAAACTCTGAAATGAAGATCAACCAGAAGAACTGAACTCTCTGGTACTGTGTCCTAGAGACTGTTGGAGAATATCACACAACAGCAAAATCTTACTTAACTGCAAATATATTCAACTGGAATTTCAATAAATCATAAATTTATTTTATATGACCTTTACATTTTAAAAGTTTGAAGTTATTTGTTTCTCTAACTTTTAGAATCTTAATTGGATTAGAGGAGCTACTCTTCAAATTTCAAAAAATCAATAGATGTTTACAATTATGGTCTCATAAAATATTTCAAATGCCAATTCATTTGAAATTATTCCATACAGAGTGCAAGGTAATGGTATGCAACTGGAGTCAAAGGACACATAGCCATTGGCACATGCATAACCCATGGCACATGAAAGACAGATTTTAAACAAGTAGCAAATGATTACAATTTCCACATAGAATTCAGTAATAAAGAAGCAATGGCAGGGTAGAGGAAACTCTGATCAAGGAAGTTCTCTCCAGAGAAGAAATATTTAATCTGACACCTGAAGGATCAGAAAAGAACTACACTGAAGGATAGTTAAAACTCTCATGTAATAGATAATTATAGTGAACTGTATTTCTTTCCATGGCAGCCTATGATCTCAGAGCACTTAGAAGTCTTCTATTGGCGTCTGGACTCATTTCTTAAATGTCAACGCCTTCTCCCACCTAAGTATGTGTCATCTCTCACTCTTATGCTTTGTCTTATTCCTCAAGACTCCCCCAGTGTGGACTTAATAGTTTAACTGTCACACTGCACAAAGCCCTCATGCACACATTCTCCTCACATCATCCCCAGCAGCCCTCCCGCATGTAACAGACAGTGTCCATCCCCTGCAGGCGTGCAACGTGTCCCCGAGGAGGAGCACCCTGCCTCAAATCTCACCTGAGTCTCTAATCTTATCTGTTCCTCAAGAAAGAATTACCAGACGTCTTACAAGAATTCATTTATTTACTAGTTTAAAATATTCTCAGCAATTATTTTTAAGTGATAGAAGGATTCTGATCACGTCAGTTAGATTCAATAGGCAATGGAGGGCTGAGATATCTGCTTCAGCACAAATCAATGCCTCACTGACACAAAGACCAGGTCCCCTGGTGTGACTGACATGGTTAGTTGCCTCCCAACACTCACTCCATTCCTCTCCTTCTGAGCCACATGGGTGGGATTAACATCTGTGGCAGAGTCAGCTGGCCGACCATCAAAGGCTCATGCTCCCTTCCACAGTGTGGAGTGCATGCTGGGGAGCAGGTACCCAGCCAAGGACCACATTTCACATCTCTCCTGACCTAGGAGGGGCCATGTGACTAGCTCTCACCAATGGGATGTGAGCAGAAGTGATGCATGTCACTTCCGGGCTAACACAGTTAAGAAGCAGTAACTTTGGGAGCTCAGTGTGGAAGATGCATGAATTCTAAGACACTAAGAGCTATGAATAACCTCCTGGAGGTGAACCAGTCTTTGGGATTAGGAACATTTACACTGGTCTATAACATGACTGAGAAATAAGTGTTTGTTTTATGAAGCCAGAGAGAATTTGGAATTTATACGCTGCAGCAGCTGGCTTTCTTATATTAATATAACATCCTTCCAAGATCCAGGGATGGGTTCTGATTTGGTTCAGGGATGGGCATGTATCCCAGGTCTGAGTCAATCAGTGCATAGTGTTCCTTCAGCCACAGAAGTTTCTTCAGAGACTGACATAGTGCCTAAGTCAGTCCAATTAAAGGAAAGGTTATGATTTTTTTCAAAGTTTTAGGGAAAAGAAGCCTTCTTTCTCCTTCTGAATATGAATAAGACAGTATGTAGTAGAACATTTTGCATCAGTCTATCAATAAAGCCAACATACAAAAGAAAGAAGAACAAAATGAAAAAGTAGAACCAGATAGTTAATCAAACTATGCAAATTAATCAAAATATAATCTACAAATATACTTTAAAATATCATAAACTGATAAATGTCTTTCATTTTTAAACCACTTTACATTTGCTTCTCTTTATTAGCAACTAGTATCTCTTAGGCATAGTTGATTGCACACAAAATTCCCACAGTTTAATAAAAAGAAATAACTAAAAACCAATTACATTATTAACTATAATTCAGAGTTCACCAAACACATAAAAGATATGTAATATGGTACATTTAGGATATATAATTGGTACATCAATAAACATTAATCAACATTCATAAATAATTACACCTATATCAGTCAGAATAAGCTAGCTTATGCTGCTATAACAAATAACCCCCCAGATCTCAGTGGCTTATAACAAAATGCATTCCTTGCT
Source organism: Muntiacus reevesi (assembly GCF_963930625.1). NCBI lineage: Eukaryota > Metazoa > Chordata > Mammalia > Artiodactyla > Cervidae > Muntiacus > Muntiacus reevesi. Next base: position 74,535,297 of record NC_089256.1, on the reverse strand, counting down.
AATATCACGCTATGTGCCTTATTCTGGATCAACTGTGATACAGTTCCATCTTTCCTCCAGGACCTAACCTGCTAAGATAGGTTCTATCTAGAACATTTCTGCTCTAGTGAACAAGAAAAAAGGTAAAACATGGTTAGCCACATGCTGAATCTTAAAAATTTCTGTCTGGTACTGGTACTGGTACTTTCTCACATGTACTGGTCAGAACAGGCTTGGGGTCACAGGATAGAGAAGTATAACTCTCCCCCAGAAAGAGGCAATGAATATTTACTTTGAATGATATTCAAATATTTTATTCAAAAACTTACCCAAATATTCTATGTGAACAGTGCCTGAAGTTGATAAGCCATACATTACCTATTAAAGGAATAAAGACTCTAAAGAAAATTCAGAACGCAACCTTACATTCACTGGCCCACATACCAGAATCTGACAGTATGTTCATCCATGATTGAAAGAAAACAGACTGTCAATAAATAATTGTTGAAAAGTCTTCTCTACAACACTGTCTTTTACTATTTTTAAATTTTGATGATTACTACTGAGGTGCTGGTCAATAGAGGGCAGAAGCAAAAAAAAAAAAAAGGAATCAATACCTTAAAACAGAATGTGAGGAGAAACCTATGCACAGGAATATGTCTAGCTCTGCACTATCCTGATATTTGATTTTACTATTGGGGCTTCTAAAAGGTAGGTGGTGATAGCAGTTTTACAGAGGACATAGGGCTGGAAAGGAGGATTTTACTGTGGATTTCAGAGTGCCAGGCATAACACAAATCAGTCATGTAAGACAGCATAACACCTCTATGAGGTAGGTGGTCTCACCTCTTTCTTACAGACGTGGAGTCAATATCCAAGGCTACAGAGCTACTCTGAAGCCCCCAGACCTACATCTCCCTTAAGTCAAGTTTTGCTAAAGCAGAGACAAGATCTGACCTCACCCAAATGGTGAGGAGGTGATTCTAAGTTTACATCATTCTCCCTGGCCCGATAAAAGCCCTCAAGAAAAGATCAGCCACCCCCTGGGGGAGAAAGCACAATGTTCTCCTACAGACGCCAGGAAGCTTTGACCAACCACCTGAAGAGCTGGCAGTGGCATCCCAGGCTCCACAGGCAGGAAGAAGCTGTGCTGGGTGAGCAGAAACCTTCCCATGTAGACGCCTTGCTCCCTGAGATGCAAAAGGCCACCCTGAGATGGGAGATGAGGAAGACGGTGGAGGGGATGAAAACGGGAGGAAATCTGTTCACTAATCAAGAAAGCCTCATTGAATGAAAACTCAGACCAGAGCAAGATTAAGGAGTCAGGAGCTTGGGAGGCCAGTTGCTGAGGTCTAAGGAGGTGGACTGGGGTCACAGCAGTGACGAGAAACAGGAAAGCATTTACAGTTATCTCAGGGCACGGGAGGCTGAAAGAAAATTAATCAGTGTACCGACTGCTCACTATTTGCATGGGGCACAGATCTGGGTGAGTCAGCACTTCAGTGTGACTTTAACCCCATGAAGCCAACTGCTCACTGATAAGGCCATACTTTCTTTGCTACTGTGCAGCAGGGAGACTTGACCCTGTTTACCAAAGGTTTCACTGCAGGTCTGTGGCCAGACCCTGTTAATTATTTTATGATATATCTGTAACCTGCAATTATGGGGCATTATCACAAGCATTTGATTCAGAGGAACCAGAGGACCATGTTGACTAATTCAATACCAATGTGTACACCTTTGTTTTTTCTTTTTGCCATGTCACCCAGCCAAGATGGGGAAACAGTGGAAACAGTGACAGACATTATTTTGGGGGACTCCAAAATCACTGCAGATGGTGACTGCAGCCATGAAATTAAAAGACGCTTGCTCCTTGGAAGAAAAGTTATGACCAACCTAGACAGCATATTGAAAAGCAGAGACATTACTTTGCCAACAAAGTCCATCTAGTCAAAGCTATGGTTTTTTCCAACAGTCACATATGGATGTGAGAGTTGGACTATAAAGAAAGCTGAGCATTAAAGAATTCATGCTTTTGAACTGTGGTATTGAAGAAGACTCTTGAGAATCCCTTGGACTGCAAGAAGATCCAACCAGTCCATTCTAAAGGAGATCAGTCCTGGGTGTTCACTGGAAGGACTGATGTTGAAGCTGAAACTCTAATACTTTGGGCACCTGATGAGACAAACTGACTCATTTGAAAAGACCCTGATGCTGGGAAAGCTTGAAAGCAGGAGAAGAAGGGGACGACAGAGGATGAGATGGTTGGATGGCATCACAGACTCAATGGAAATGCATTTGAGTAAACTCTGGGAGTTAGTGATGGACAGGGAGGCCTGGTATGCTGCAGTCCATGGGGTTGCAAAGAATCAGACACGACTGAGTGACTGAACTGAACTGATGTCACCTGGCATCTGCTCCTGTTACCTGTCACCTGCTCCCTGACCAGGGATCCCGTGCCCCCGGCAGTGGAAGCCTGGAGTCTTAACCACTGGATCAGCGAGGAAGTCCTACATGTACGTATTTTGCAGTTAACAGAGTACTTCCCATATATTATCTCATTGAAACTCCTGCCAGTTCTGCAAAGGAGGCATTCTCTGTCTTTATTGGTACAAAAACTGAGATTGGGGACTGTTAGCAATTTGTCCAAAGTCTCATAGCAAGGGGCAGAGATAGAATCTGAATTTAGATCTGACAATGTGACATGGCCCTGAGGAAAGAAATTCAGAAATAAGAGAGGACAATTGTGGGAATACACTGGAATAGAGAAGGTCCCAATGACAGCTATAAAATTATTCCAAGGAGAAATGAAGACAAATTAGAATTAAGCTCTCTTTTAATTATACATTTACCAGTGATCTGTCATTGGGAAAGAACTAATATATAGAGTATCAATTTTCAGTAAATATAAATGGCAAATAAGGCATTTAATGAATTGCAAATGACAGTGTTTCTAAAAGTAGTTATCAATCACGAGTAAACGCCTCCCCATTTATTAATCATATATTTCATTTCAGCAAAGAATCTAACAGAATGGCTTAAAGAGAACCCAGGGGTACTGCAGATGGTGACCAGGAAGGTAGGCATGAAAAATAAAACTTGTTTTATCCATTTAAAATGTGAAGAGAAGTCAAGGAAGAAAGAAAATAGTTGTAGATGAGATTTAAAAAGTATCGGGTAACTGATGAAACATCAATGAAACTGCATATTCATCAACTGGAAGGTATGTTCTCAGGCCAACTAAGAACAAAAAAAATGAAAAGGAAAGACTCTTGGCCAGAAGCAAAGAGTAGTCCAGAAAAGACATAGAGAAAAAGGACAGCGGGCTGGAAGAGTCGCCATGGTTATGGAAAGGCCTCCTCCAACGTTGCCAAACTCCCCCAGAGAGGGAGCCATCGATTCACACGGTTTCAGGTATTTTCCCTAGCCAGAATGTTATTCAAAAGAAAGGCCAAAAGAACAAGTCCTCTCCCCTACCTCATCCTACAGACCCATCTAAAAAAGCATTACATGTCTTTGGTCAACTGACTGATTTTAACATCGTTATGAAGTCTTACTAGTTTGTTCTGCACGTGGCAGTAAACCCACCCTGCAAAGGATGTAGGGCAGAGTAAAACTACCAGGGGACCATAAACCTGATAAAATCTCTCGAAGGTATTACAGAAGGCATGGTGCAAGAAAGAAATATCTGTCATCACAGGTCTGGATCAGAGAAGCAGAGTTGAAAGGGAGGGTAAGAAGTGTCTACAAATGGTTGCTGTAATTGGCCAAACTGTCTTTCTTCTAATTTTGAAATTATGCCATTATTTTACCCACTTATATGTTGTTGATTAGTCACTAACTCGTATCCAACTCTTTTGAGACCCCTTGAACTATAGTCCATCAGGCTCCTCTGTCCATGGGACTGAGCCCGTCCAGGCTCCTCTGTCCTAGGCAAGAAGACTGGAGCAGGTTGCTATTTCCTTCTCCATGGGATCTCCCTGACCCAGGGATCAAACCCACTTCTCTTGCATTGGCAGGTAGATTCTTGACCACTGAGCTACTAGGGAAGCCTATGTAAACATATAGAACCCTTAATGTTGCTTTCAAAACACACAAACAGTATAATAACAAATAGTTTTCAATTGGAAAGAACAGAAAGAAAAAGAAAGTGTTAGAATTCTCAAACTTATATACCAGGGTAGAAATGTCTGCTACTAACTCGGAAGCAAACCAAATTGCCATTTTTCTCAGGAAATCGAAGGATTCAACGTCTCATTCAAATAACGCTGCATGTATGAAGCCAGAGTCTAATTAAATTACATCAGTCATCAATCTGCTTTTGCTAAACTTCCTTTCCACAGAACTGCTAATAGAGACGTGTGAATCCCCAAATATGAATGTTTAAATATTGAACTCTTAGCACTGTGTTTTCTAAACAAATCCTCTTAGCAGCACATCCGGTTTGCTCTGCCTCTCACATCCTCTCTCCCCCACACACCTATGTTTTTCTTCCACATCCTTGCTTCTGCCGTCCAGTCTCCCCGCTCACAACCCCAATAATCCAAATGGCAGAAAAGTGTGAATGAGCAAAAACCAATTTTGTTATTACTACCATTTCCTTCTGCTTACTCTCAAAACAGAAGCTGCATAAGGAAGAAATCGGTCACATATAAAATTATTGAAAGAATCCTTCATACAAAATAATCATTCCCCAAAGGGAAGCTTCCTAAACATTAACTAAGGGCACCAAGACAGCTCTGGCCTAGCCTTGGGTCTTCACTCCTAGCAGATTTCCTATTTTATCTCAACAGCATTTAAGGAGATCTACAGCAGAACCAGCATTTACCACAGTGAGAATGAAATCAGTGATTTCTACACAGTAAAAATGATGGCCCTCTACTACAGATACTCCATTCCCAGGAAATAAGTCAAAAAACTTTCTCTGAAAGCAATGGATTTGAAAGCTGTCTGGTAGCTAAGAAATCATTTCCCTGTACCACATTTCTCTTATGGGTGGCCTGGAAAAAGTTACTCTCGTCTTCCTTATTTCAAGCCTCAGTTGCAGAATAGAATCATTCTATTTTCTCTCGCTGACCATACATTTTGCTGCAAAGCCCCTCTTGTGCTGCAGCTTATAATGCTCTTAAAATACACAGATTATCTCAAATATGTGTGATTCTGTAGCCCCACTCCTGAGGCTAGAAAATTATACTCTTGGTTCCTGGCATTTTATAGTTTATATTCACCTTACACTGGCATTATAATCAAAATAAACATTCAAAAGCTCTTATGAAAATATGGCTTTATTCTCTTTTTTAAACTGAACTACCTTATCCCTTTACACTTGGCTTGAAGAAAGTTCTAAACATTAGAAAACGCAAGTGATCACTTTGAAAGAAAAAACAAAGGGGCGATTAGATTTATCATCATTGAAATAGTGGCAGAATCCAAATGAAATTCCTTGGAGTATTTGGGTGTCATGGTTACTAATTTTGAAACATACAACTTCAACTAAAACTGAAGGAGGGACCCTCAACTGTCCACAGATCCACACAAGAACACATTTTATAAATACACACTCATGCCTTGTTGCTGGCTCAATTCTGTCTTTCAGTAAAGCCATTCTCCCTCACCACAAGTGCACACAAACATCTTGTGTTTCTTCATGTAGCATGTTTTGGTGTTTATCCCACTGAACTCAACGAAACCTCCAGAACCATCGGGCACCTTGAGCTAGTGTGCAGTCAGTGTGCACCTGAACATACCTGGACCATCCAACAACATCCAACACGTTTATTTAACACATCTTCCTGTATAAGGAAGTGAGTGACTGATAGCATTGATTAAAACCAGCCAAGCATAATGGTCACTGGCATTCAACATCCAAACTTTCTAAAACATAGTGCAATCCCCGTCTGAAAACCTACTCTGCATTTTTAACATTTCTGGTTGAGACATCTATTTTTTAACAATTCATTTTCTGTTTTCCCTCCATGCTTTCTCTGGAAATTCCAGCAGTCCCTTTGCATGAAAAGGTTGGTACAAGCATTCATGTTGGGGGTTCCAGAAAACCAAAAGATGGAAGAAACTAGCAATATTAAAGGGCTCTCTCGCCAGGCAGCTGCTGATTCTGTTTTTGTTTGGGTTGTTTTTGTGATTTTTTTTTTATATGAAAAACATTATTGTCTCCTTAGAAATGACCACCAGATCAAAATGGTCAAAAAGACACCAAAGCTCCTGGACTCTCAAAAGACCATCCATTGTCTGTGATGCAGTGTCCCCAACAGTGGCTTTTCCCAACTGGAAAGCTCCTGCATATTACTGCCACAAAGACCAGAAGTCATAGGCAGAAAGCAAGTCCATGGAGCCAAGTGCTAAGAGAATCTTTCCAAATTCTAACTCTGTGCTTATAAAAGTTGAAAGGAAGCCATACAATAAAAGGTATACAGTCACTGAAATTACCCCCACTATAGCATTTGGAGCCACCTTACTATCTTTGCTGTCTCCCTAAATCATCTCCTTCTTCCCAGTTTCTTCTTTCTGGGACTCACCGCTCCCCACCACCTGAGCCCTACCACCATGGATTCTGATTTAATTACTTTGGGGTGGATCCCAAACACTGGTATATTTGAGCTCTCCAAGTGATTCTATCCAGCTATATTTGAATCTTTCCTTAGGACTTCTCTGGTGGCTCAGTGGTAAAGAAATCACCTGCCAATGCAGGAGAAGTGGGTTCAATCCCTGGGTCTTGAAGAACTCCTAGAGAAGGAAATGGCAACCCACTCCAGTACTCTTGCCTGGAAAATCCCATGGATGGAGGAGCCTGATGGGCTACAGTCCATGGGGTCACAAAAGAGTCGGACACAACTTAGTGACTAAAACAAAAACAAACTTCTCTTAGCTTGTCCACTAGCCTGTCCCCCAAAATAAAAAACAAACAAACAAACAGACTAGGTCTGAGACCTTATTAGCTCTCCCCTTATTTAATTCCCTCAGATTATTCAACGATGCATCTAGTCAAATACTTCATCGCAAGATCCAAATGATTTGGCTATCAGAACAAAGTTGAGGACTTGCTTTCAGATGCGATGCACAGAGGAAAGACTAATAAAGTTGTGGCTTGCTTTTCTTGCCTTAAAAACACACTGGTGACCTTGGGCAAATTTACAGTCACAGTGCATTGTTCACAAAATGGGAATTTGAATCCAGCACCATCGACTAGTAAGCTGTAAGGTGTAATTAGCTTGTGATTTCAGACAATTAAGTGACGACGTCTCTTCTAAGACATCCGTTGAACAAAGATTTGTAGAGCTGCCTAAATAAAACTAAAAACATAAAGTGATGGAAAACCACACTGCAGATAACTCTGGGAAGAAAGTGGAAGACAGGAAGATAATCAGCCCTTGTCATAGAAAAGATTATTTGTATCAACTGTGGCAAAATTCCCCTTTACTGAGAATTGTATGAAATTATTTCTTGAAATGAAGGTGCCCTCTACGAAAAATCTTATTATCTTTATGAGCTCTGGAATGCTGAGGCAATGTCATGTTCCACTTTTATTTCCGAATGTGAAAAAAAAAAAAAGACAGTGGAATGTTCAGATTAAGTAAATTCTTAATCTTTGGTGTAAAGCAAATACAGGCTGGATCCCAGCTCTGTGCTCAGAACTGAAAGGCCTGGAGCAAACAGCTAGTGTATCCCAAGTGCCCTCACCACAAAACCAGGATAACAAAACACAGAGGTGTGAGAACTGACCTCATAACATGTGAACATTCAGTACTCTTCATTAGTACCATTACTTGTTGTTTTATAAATTATGTCCATTTTACAGATGAAGAAACTAAGACGCAGCGAGGCTGAGTAGTTTGTCCATGGCCACAGAGCTTGGTAGTAGTAGAGCCAAGATGTCAGCCTAAACAATGTGGCTCCAGAATCTACATGCTAATCCCTTCCAGCTTCCAGCATTTTTAATATTCTATAATTTTATAACTGTATTAAATTTACACAGTTCATTACAATTTACCAAAGCGTACACATATGTTTTCTCATTTTTGACATTACTAGTGTAGAGGAAGCCAAAGCAGAGGTACTGTTCCTATCTCATACTTGAGGACGTTGAGCTCAAAGAGATAGGACCCTGCCAAAGGACTGATGAGTAGCAAAGCTGGGACTCAAGCTATGTTTTGATACTCTAGTGAACATCATCCATCACAAAACATGCCCATGGTACCCAAAATATTCTGAACTTTTGAGATGAACATACCTAAGAAAAAAATAAGCATCTATCTTCTAAGCAGACAGGGTTTAAAACGCTGCAGAGAGCATTTTCTTCTTAGGAAAATTATTACTAATTGTCAACTCTACATAATGAAATGTTATGATATCATCCAGGCAAATTGTGTGAGAATGAAAGAAGGAAATAAATGGTTGTGTTCCATACGCCCTGGAAGCAGTCTACCAGTCCTGGCCTATGCCACAGATTCACTTGGAAGGTTTCCTAAGGTACAGCTCATCATATTAGGTATCACAGTATTTTCTTTTCTTGAGAGTAAAACCCTGGTGACTGAGAGATTATTATAACTCAAGGGCAGGAAGAGAGATCTGATCCACAGATCATGAGGCCCTTTGAAAGCCCTGGATGCATAATGCTTTTTACCTTGACATTTCCCATCCTCTTCAGATTCATCTACCCAGTATTTTTAGGCCAAAGAAACGAAGATACAATACTATTTCGTGAGTCAAACAACATCTCTCCTGGTGTTTTAAATGTTGCAATAAGGATGCTTAGATCACTGTCATCATACGCATTCAGGTAAATGGGGAGTCTAGTCAAACCGTGCCTAGCAGTGATGATGTTGGATGCACCGACTTCTCTGCCAAGCCTAGCAGCTGGAAAATTAGCTTAGACACCCATACACACAGCACAGCAAGATGTTTAGCAAAGAGAACTGTATGAGAGGGCCATGCCTTTTATTTGATTTCTGTTTTATAAACAATATAATCACATGCCGACCTGAGCAGGAGCCACTTCTCTGAACTCCTGTCAATCTTTGGGATAAAAACTGACTGAACTTTTCCAGCCCTGTGGCCACTGCTGAGTTTTCCAAATTTGCTGACATATTGAGTGCAGCACTTTAAGGGCATCATCTTTTAGGATTTTAAATAGCTCAGCTGGAATTCCATCACCTCCACCAGTTTTGTTCATAGTAATGCTTCCTAAGACCCACTTGCAGTCTTTGGACAGTACTATCTTCTACTGGACGAATGTTGAGCCTAAAAGCAAGGTACACCTTTTGAAACCATGAGGATTTCAGTTTGGGCATCAGATCTTTGCTCTCAGATACAGCTTCAGGTGGCAAGGAGTTGGAGGAAACTCTTGGAGAATCTCCAGAAAGAACTTCTTCTTGAACTGTGATTAGAAAGTTTGTTCTAGCTGCACCAGAGATAAAATACACTAAAGTGGTGAGTGTGGGAAGAGCATTTTGTTCAGGTGCAGACCGAAGGCTATGCAGCTCGCACCTCAAGCTCTCTGCATCTTACTACGTTCCTACAGTCAGGGTTCAGTGTTTCCCTAACCACAGATAAATGTGACTCCAGTGAGGGCGGGGGATCTTTCAGGAAACATTTAATTGCCCATCTAATATACAAATGTCCTCCATCTGGGGCATTTGAAGGCTCAGAAGATAAATTTAGGAATGTGTCTTTAAATGCATTACACCCATACAAACTTTTAACCCTCAAATTTGAAACAAGTTTTTTTCTGAACCTGCAGCGGTTAAAGGTACGCCTTTGGCCATGTACCACTTTCCAGATGGCTGTGACTCAACCAGAGTAGTGCTGTGACCCTTGGGCTTACCCTGAGCCCACTGTACTGAGACCTCTGTCCACGTGTTCTGTCTCTCCCAAAAGACTGTAAGTTCTTCACGGGCAGGAAACTGATTTTATTTCTCTTTGTACACCCAGTGCCCAACACCATGCTTGGCTCAGGCTATTAAAAAGGTGTCCAATAAACATTTGTTTAACTGGACTGAATTATGTGTCCTGAAACCAAATTTGCTCTCTGATGCTGCCACCAACCTAGTGTTTACAGATCAAACCCAAAACTCCCACTCCCTCCAGCTATAAAAGAAGATACACAAAAACTTTTGTTCTGACCCCCAGGCTGTGGAGCCAGCTAAAAATGTACATGGTATCTGTGAGTGCATTGGACAAAATGAAATCAATGACAATACGTTGATGCCTTCTCTGCTTTTGCCCTAGGTTAGAGAGCCAGGCAGATTGAATACACTAGCCATAAGTGTCAAAATGGTACACTTCAAACACAAACATTCTCATTATATCACTGCTCTAATGTCACCTCCTCAGAGAGGTCTTCTCTGACCACGCTTCTAAAATAAGTCCTGGGTGCTCTCTAGCAAATTACCCTATGTTGTCTTCCTCAGACCACAAGTCAACATTTGAAAGTATATGACCATTCACATTTATTTCCCCTGGAATGGGAACTCCATGTGGGCAGGGGCTTTGCGTGTGTGTGTGTGTGTGTGTGTGTGTGTGTGTGTGTGTGTGTGTGTGTGTGTGTGTGTGTGTGTGTGTGTGTGTGTGTGTGTGTGTGTGTGTGTGTGTGTGTGTGTGTGTGTGCGCGCGCACACGCGCTGCCATCTTCCCTTCACCTACAATTACAGAACAGTTGCTAAATGAATGCATAAGTAATAGTCATTAACAGTAAGTATTTATAAGGGCCTGGTTTTTTTCTCAAGTATCTTGAACGGAAACCATCAGCATTAGCATGTAAGTAATTTAGTGAGGCAAGCAATGACCTCCACATCTGACAGGTATTAAGAGAAGTGAAGCATGGTATTATTGTCAAATGGAAGACCCCCAATGCTTGGAATGGCACTGCAGTTTGCTAAGTGTGTGGCTTCACAATGTTAGCAAAGTTAGCAAAGTATACGTGGAGAAGAGTCAGGCATAGAATTCAGCATTCCAGGCTCATGAAACCATAATGTAGTCATTGATAAACAGCAACAGGCACACCGTGGTCTTTCTCAGTTAATAAACCATGTCAGGGGTATATGTATGTCTGCCGTGGAGAAGGAAATGGCAACCCACTCCAGTGTCCTTGCCTGGAGAATCCCAGGGACAGAGGAGCCTGGTGGGCCGCCGTCTATGGGGTCGCACAGAGTGGACACAACTGAAGCGACTTAGCAGCAGCAGCAGCATGTATGTCTGTCAAGTGCTGGTGTTCAATATTTACAGGAAAGTGAGTGTTCCTAGGATTTTTTTCATTGTGCCTTTTATATACTAGGCACTCAATAACTATTTATTGAGTTGATTTGATTGATCTCCTTTAAAATATGCTTTAAAAATGTTAACAAGAGTAATGCCCCATGGAACAACTTTTATGCATTCATTAAAAAAATATATTTGAATTTGGAACAAATACTGTACTCTAAGGAAACAAAATTGCAAAGTAAATTAATTCTTAAAAAGATTTATATGACTAAATTTTGATCCCTTGAATGGCGCCTTTTCAAATCCAGTCTAAAATGTCTAGTGTGTTTTTAATCTAATCTAATCCAATGAGCTTTAATAGGCAAAGTTGTTCCCACTAGAACCAAAACCCAGCTATTTCATTTTTTTAACCTTCTGTGTAAAGGAATGGGCTGAACTAATTTTTTCTGAATTTTTTTATGTTTAATCAACAACATCATTGCCAAAGAAAACCACTTTGCAGAAGTCTTTCTATCCTGGTTTATAACTTATAATCAGAAACTGGAATTTTGCATCTGATGGGCTTTAGTGTGTAACATTATACTGTCAACTTTTTGATGCTATAGTTAAAAGAGATAGTTTCCATTATAAAAAATTTCCCATAGTATGGTTACCCAGTGAAAAACATCTTTCTATAAAAATGGTCTTTCCAATTCATAGGTTAGAAATTATTCTGGGTAATTTTTAAAAGAGCATCAAAAAAATTTTTATTGACTTAAGTAAACTGCATTTACCTAGTCCCATTAGTTGGTTGCCGTATACACAATGCGATAAAAAATGTGCATGCATGGGGACATATGTATTCCTGTAGCTAATTCATGTTGATGTATGGCAGAGGCCAACACAATATTGTAAAGCAATTATCTTCCAATTATAACAAAAGTACATGCAAAGAAATTGTAATTTCAAAACAAAAACTTGAGATTTGAAACCCTGACAACTTACTTGGTCTTATACAGTTAGGGGTATGTGAACTGGTTTCAGCTACAGCCTGTGCTGAACAACAGGAGAAAGTAGAAATAGGTCATAAACATGAGGTCCAAAACAATCCAGGAAGCTTGAAATGTCACTGATATATCACAGTGGATCTCACAAAGATGTACCTTGGCTCTGGGCTTTGACCCTTGGACCTCAGGGGGTAAAGATGCTTGGAAATCTGATCTGTCCTGACAGGGTGAGGCAACCCTCCGTGACCTTCCCAAAGCCCCACTGTGTTTGAGGCTCAAGGGCCAGCACACTTCACCCTGAACTGTGAGCTTCCTTTGACTGTGACTTCACTTTCATTTTCCCGTAGAGTCCTGGGCTGGGGAACTTCTCTGTCCTGTTCTGAAAACTGGAAGCTACTCAAATGTCAACCACAGGGTTCAATAAAATGTGTCACATCCAAACGATGAAGAATCTGCTGTCTTTAAAAGAATGGGTTAGATTGATACATAGGGACAGGAAGGGTCCAAGATATATGATTAAGTATTTAAAAAGAGAAAAGCAAGTTGCTGTAAAAGGTTGTAACTTTATACACCCATACGTGCTAACAGATGCACTACGCTGAATGGTATATAGGAGCCATCGGCAGGCAGTGTGTGACAAAAGAGGGTAGGCAACAAAGAACTTTCATTTTTGGTGTAATCGTTTTTGCAGTTTTTAAATGTTTAGAGCAAGTATAAATTTTTTAAGCAGGAAAAATATCTCTAAGATAATGAAAAATATTGATTAAAAACTTTAAGACATTACATAACAAACATACTAGGGTACAGCAAGTCTGATAATGAACCATTACAATACCTATGGCTGGAATTCAGAAGTCCATGAACCACTGACACTGTATGAAAACTTTTAAGGATATTTTATGCATATATGAAAACATATGCATTTTCTGGAGGGAGACTTCATACCTTTCATCAGATTCTCACAGGTGTCTGAGACTCTAAACAAGGTAAAAAACCATGACCGTATCAGAAACCAAGAGAGTTGCTCAATCCCTCCATTTTTATTATCATTTTATCATGAAACATTTTATTACTACTTAATTTCATGGCTCCTGCCAAAGGTAAAGTCTATAATCAGCAGTAAAATATAAAATTGTGGTTCTTAGTTTCTGCCCTCATTTCAAAGGGGCTTCCAATGCCTTAAAAGCAGCTCAAAGAGCAGGACAAAAAGTCACTCCAGGCTGGTCTTGCAGGAAGAAAACTTCTAACAGGAACGGAAACCCTGCAGTCATTCAGAGCTTGAGGACAGTTGTCCAAGGCAAAAATAGTCAGTCCTGTTTTCACCATAGAGATGAGAGATTAGTAAAAGGGTAAGTAGGGGAGAGGGGTAGAGGGATTCAACCAGAGGAAGAAGACATGGTTGATTTGAACTGAGGGGGGCTCCATTGGGTGGGTGGAATCAGTTCGATCAATTAAACAAGACTGAATGCAACATCATTTGGTCAGCCTTAAATTGAAAGAGAATTTCATTATGAATGAACATTAAAATATACAGCAAAATTATTGTTGCTATGCTCTATATTAGTACTGCTTGAATTAGAGTTGGAATTTGTCTAAAACCTTGGCTTCTGATGACCTTTGTAAAGCTGACTGCCCCCAAGTCCCTCGGAATTACATGAGTCCACAAACTGTTTCACTATCTCTATCTTGATTCCACTTACAGTCTCCGGAATCAAGTACAGCGCAGCGTTTCCATAAACCTTAAGATCAAGTGTAGATCAATAACAATTTGTAATTTAAGTGAGGAGCCGTAGGTTAAACCTGCACGGGCAAAATGAGGAGCATTATTGGTGAAAATTAGGAATAATACTCTACTTTCCAAACGTGCTTTCCAGGTGGTTTATCACTGTCAAAATAAGCCAACTGTGGATTTAGTATGCAATTAAAGTGTCAGATATCCCCGAGTTCTAGCGCTGACAATACCTGACTGCACAGGTTTTACAGGCAAAGAAATTGCAGGGGTTCACATAATCCAGCAAAGCCCATCGCTAACCACCATCACCTAATTGTACTGATATCTGCCATATGCAAAGCATAGAAATGGGGACTGAATGAAATAGAAATGGACTCTCCAGGAGTTTTACAGTTCAGCTAGAAAAATAAGATACAGAAAGTGAAGAAAGTAATTTATAACAAAATATCCAAATGATGATAGGATAAAAATTATTCCATACTACTGGAAGGAAAAAACATAGAGAAAAGATGTCTCCAGGAGGGTTGAGGATGAACCACATGAAGAAGGAAGGGTTTCAACTAACTCTTAAAGGAGTTAGATGTTGATGGTCAAAGGACAGTATGGGCAGGTCTACAGACTATGACAACCTTGTGGCCAAAGGTTGGAAGATACAAGGTTGGAGACACAAGACTAGCCTGACAAAAGACTGAGAAAAGCAGAATGATTAAACAAATCAGGTTGAATGGACTAACTTGAATAGGGAGACAAACAAGCCTGTTTTATAAAATAATGATGAACATGTGTTGAGCTCTTACTATTAAAATATATTTAAGGTGCTTTAATACATTAGTTCATCAAATCCTCCCATGAAGAAAATACCTTTAGTCTATAATTAAGGAAACTGTGGCCAAAAAAGATTAAGTGGCCTTTATTTCACCCAGTTAGTAATCGGTGGAATCAGGATTCAGATCCAAGGCCATTCTATGTCAGAACGTGGGCTCAGAATAACCATCTGACTCAAGAGTGGGAGGACCTCAAAGGCCTGACTAAAAAAATAGGGGTTTCAGTGTCAGGTGTAAACATTGGGAGTTTATCTCATAAACCCATTGGTAATACTTATAGGCATGGTTCATCACTACTCTACAAGAATTGCTTTATCTGATGATTTTTCTAACAATGCTAACTGAAAGTTAGCAAGTTACTATAGTCAAGACTATAGTACTGACTGACTATAGTACTGACTATAGTACCTTGACTATAGTACTGATTAGATATTATTGAGTTCTCCGTCCAGACGTTATTGGGGAGAATCTGTTGTGTCAGTATTTTATCACCATACTTCTACCTTTATATCTGTAGGACTTAATTTTACCTGTTCTTCACCCACCACTTCTGCTAAAAATACAAATCATGACAATAAACAGAATAATGTATGTCTATTTTCAAATGTTCCCTGAACACATCAACCTTGCTGCAAGGAGAGCCATTCTGTCAAATAATACATCTGTCCCTTAAAAACTAATTTCTCCATCTCAGGTTCATGTTTAAAATTCAGTTGGGTTCTTCAGTTACAGATGCATAAGACATGACATCTGGACCCTCCTAGGGAGCAGGAGTGAACTCTTCCTCTGCGATACCCACAGTAGCCAAATGACTTCTTCTCCCACTGAGGGAAAACCACAGAAAACTGCCTTCAAATGATTTACTGCTCAACCCCCAGCCCACAAATCAAAGAATTGGGTTGAGGGAGAAATAAGGAAGAATGGTGACCAGTGGCTATGAGATGGGGAGTGACTGTTTCGGTTTATTTTCTTAAGCCAATTAATGATGAAGCAGCATGGAGGGAAAGAAAGACACAACATGGCTGAGAAAGACTTTTTTTCCAGATAAATGGCCAGATATCAGATTCTGTAATAAGTACTTCCACCTATCAAAACACACACACACACACAGAGTAACTCTGGGGTGGAGGAAGAAGATATAGATCTTAGAAACACAAGGTAATATTAAGGAAGCCTTGTGGGTATCATCAAATGTTGGAACTTTGAAGGACTTTTGTAGATCATTTAATCCAGACGTTGCAAAACCAGGGTCCATGAACTATACATGACAGGTAGAGGCGTTTGGCTGGATCTGCCGAATGCTGTATGTTGCTGTTTAAATTGAGTCAACATTATAAAGTAGAGGAAAATTCACAGAACAATCCAGGTGTGTGGCTTCTCTTAAACATGGAAGACATAGCAGCACTGGGCCACCTTTCCCAAATGCAGCAGGGAGTTAGGGCACCTTTAGAAAAGGCTTGAACCCCCAGCTTGACGCAATCCCCACCACTGCCTCTAGCTCTGGAATACAAAGGCTCCATGTCAACATTTTAAATAAAAATAAGAGCGTGCTTAGAGCACACACGGCTGTGCCTCATGCATTTGTTGTACCTGCCAAATCCTGTAGGCATTCAAGCTTACAAGTTCTGCTCTACTCCAACCCCCTCATTTAGAAGAGTAGCTCAGCTCTTCTCTAGGGTAGTGAAGTGAACTACAAATCTCATACCCAGAATTCCCTACTAGTCCAGTGGTTAAGACTCCATGCTTCCAGTGCAGGGGGACCAGGGTTAATCCCTGGTAGAGGAACTAATCTCCCATGCCACATGCTATAGCCAAAAATATAAATATATAAATTAATAATTAAAAAAAAATTTTAACTAATTCTCTTAAAAGTACAATTTTCATACACAAGAGATCATGAGAACCAGAGGGTGTGCACAACTAAACTTAAGCTGTGTACATACAATGCCAACACCCGTGGAGCAAAGATGAATTCCCACTCTATGTACAAAGTGCCTCTCACCTCCCCCAAAAAGGGGCAAAGGAAGATTCTCAAGTTTTCAGAATAAAGGTACCACTTAGTTTGGCTTGCTGTAGACAGTTTTGACTTGTCCAAATTTTACATATGACTCCCATTTATCCTGAAGATGTGATTGATGAGGAGATATACAAACTGTTTACTATATACAGGCAAATAGGTCTACAGATGAGACTGGATGAAAACAGAATAGGGAGGAGGGGAGGATGTCTTGAAAAATTGGAAAATGTAACCAATCAAACAAGGAAAGTGACTGAGATTGATTGAGTGATGGCTTATGACTGAGGTACAGGGGGTACACTTACTCTAATTTATTCTTACAGCAGCCTAGGAAAGTGATATTATAACTCTTCCTTTACAAGTAAAGATCCTGGAGCTCAGAGGCATTCAATTGCTTGAAGATGACCTGGCTATTCAATCAGGGACCACATCCAGATGCAAACTGACAGCACAGTGGTAACCCTCACGACCAGATGGCTCATTCCTACTCACCAGTATTTGTTTCTTAAGTCTGCTTGTCCCCAAAGCCCACCAAGTGCTATTACAAAGACTTTCATAAATGTCATAGTTTGAACAACCTTAACACACAAAAGTAATTCCTTTAAGCGGCTTCTTAAACAAAGTGAAGAAAGCTTTGCTCCTTCCTTTTTTATAGCCACCAATTCCTAGTCTGGTGTTACTATAGGAATTAATAAAAATCTCTTCTCCAAATAAAATTTCTCCTTTAGAATTTTTTCAAACGTTAGTAGTCAAGGATTTGGCTATATATACAAGCTAAAAGCAGCATGTTTGCTGATGAATAAGAATAATAACTAAAATCAAAATAAGAAGTAATTCAAAAGTGAGAGCTTTTGAAGAGTCAGGAATTTGATTAAAAATTCACTTGCTTTTTTTTTCTATAAAGAAACAGTTCTTTAACCACAAAACAGCTCTTATAATAATGCAGAAGAGTATAGTTCCAAGTAAAACACTCCCCCCATTTTAATCATGGCTATTATTTTTTAAAATGAAAATGACTGAGGTCATTGTAATCTATTTTAGGGTTTGCATGGGTTGGTGGTATTTTTTTCTTGGCTTTGAGCTCTCCATGTTACCAGCTAAATGTTATAGGTTTTGCTGTGTGCCCTTTCAAATCCCATTCTTTTTAATAACGTTGTCCTTTATACACATAAATTAGAGTGAATTCCACTTTCTTTCCTAACAACTCCAGATGCAGTCCACACTTTCAAGAGGACCAGAACTTGCCTTTTCTTTTTAATTATGGGTGTACTTCTTAAAACAAGCATGTTCCAATCTGCATAAAAATACTGTGGATGTTCAAATGCTGAGAGATGAGTAAAACCATAGGATTCATGTGGTCCATTTCAGACCCATACTGAAACAGTAGGATAACATGTGTATCTACCCCTTCCAGCTTACAGAGACAGACACAGATGAAGAAAAAGTGCCCAGAAAGAAAAACTCCATCTGGGCAAAGTTCTACACCTACCAATATTTACAGACTGCGGTAGCCTACAGATAGCCATTTAGGACACATCAGTGAAGCTCTCTGTCTTCTAGGACCCAGCAGGCAAAATTATCAAATATCTAAAGACAGTACAGTTACACACTCAGGCCTCCTTTTAGATGTGATTAATATTGCACTGACTTTCTGAACTTAGCCTGGTTTTTAGTATAATTCACTAGCAAATCACACAGAACAGCCCAAGATCCCTCTAAATAGCACCTACCCAGCCACACATGAGAGAATGTCTTTGTAAAACACATATTGTGAAGATCTGCCTATTAAAAAATCCTTAAGCTCTGTTTGTTTGTTTATTTAAAAAAAAAAAATCAACTTGCAAGGCCAGTGTAATAAGACACTGTGGCTTTTATGGAAGAGGTGAAATAATTTTAAACACAGACACACAATGAGTTTATTTATTTAGAAACTTGTTAAATAGAGTCTGGGAATTCAAATATTCAATGTTGACATTGTACAGAACTGGCCAGGAGCCAGAATCCAGTCTCCAGAGGGACCCATTGGACAAGGAATTCAGGCCTTTCTCTCCTCCCACTTGAGCTAAATAGGTAGAGGCCATTAGTTATACCCACAGCAATATCTGAACCGCACTCAAATAAGCTGCCCTGGCCAGGGCACTTCAAAGGACGGTAAGTGTGTTTAGCTTTTTAATGCTGAACTAGAGCAATATGTCACACTTTTGAAAGAGTTTTGTAAACAGTTTCTTCCTTATGTAGAAATGTCTCTGAAGTTTCTTGTATGGCATGTAAGCAAAGGTAATTAACAAGGATTACACTTTTTTCATTTACTGGGGAAAAAAAAATAATACCCATCTGTGTGCAAACTGGAAATCTAGGAAGAAGAAACATGCTGCTTCTCTCTTTCTTTCTCCTCTCTCTTGTTTGTTCCATTTGTTGGTCTCCTTTTCATCCTCTTCCTCACACTTGTTCTCACTACCCAGCCAATTTCCTTGAGAATTCCCTGGTAAACTCAAGAGTGGGAAGGGGAAAATCTAATTTTAGAAAGAGAACCTTGGCAAATGAAGTGGGGAGGAAACTAGTGATTCATATAAAAGAAAAGCAGACCCCACAGATCTTTGTAGAAAGTGCCTAGAGCCGAGACTTTCAGCTCAAGAAGGGTTAACCACCTCTCCAGAAAAATGTGCCCAGCATCTTTATAGAGTGACTGTCTGCTCCTGCCCCACCTCCCCAGAGCCCCTCTCTCCTCTGGGCCAGGGGGCCTGCTCTGCCAGAGAGAGTGAATGAGTAAGTGTCCCTGAACCCCTGAGATGTGAGAGAGGGTGTGTGTGCATGTGTGTGCATGTGTTGCACAGGGTCGGTGCAAATCAGGCTCCAAGTGAAGCCCCACGCCAGGCACACAAGCATCGCTGATGTTGAAAGGGAAGAAGCTTTGGGCCTGGGAGCCAGGAGCCAAGCTGCAGCAGGAGCGAGGTGTGGAGGGGAGGGCGCTCTGGTGAGCACCACCTCCCTCCTCTCCAGGGCCTCCCCAGCTCCACCCCCAAGTCCCACCGGCCTGGTTCTGAGATGATTGGAGCGGTGGGGGGGACGGCAGGGAACAGAAGATGTGCCCAAGCGCTTGGGAATAGGGCTCTGCCAAGCGCTGAGTACCTTGGGAACACGGTAAGAGCCACTGGCCAGCAGATGACAAGTCGAGTTTCTCCATTTCAGGGCCCGCTTGCAGCAGAGGCAAACGGAGGTTGTGCGGGGAGAGAGGAGACTGCGCCAGGCCTGCGAGGGCAACAAGCCGGGGCTCCCCTGCCCTGCTCTGCCCTCCTCTGCCCTCCTGGCCCGGGAGGATGGAGCCAGGAGTCCCCGGCTGTGGCCTTCCTGCCCCAGGCGACGTCTGCAGCCTGGGATAACATGGCCCCAAGTCGCAAAAAAATGAAATAAAATAAACTCCCAAACGACAAGATGTTTAAAGAAAAACTGCTTACTGAATTATTACCCTCAACTTTTAAAAAAGAAGAAAGCAAAAACGTCGGGATGACGCATTAATTTCTATTCGATGAGCGTCCTACGTGTTGAATGTCTGCCTGCTAGGAGGCCGAGCCCGCCCACGGGTAGTGAGGGGAGGCCTCCGCTCAGAAAGCCAAGAGCTGGGCTACCCCGCAAAAGACACACTCAGGCACACTTACACAGACACACCGCAGCCAACGGCCCCCAGACCTGCGACTCCTCAGCCCCTCACAAATAAAAACCTGAGAAAGGAACCTTTTATTCCAGCCTTCCAGCCCCTGCAGCTAATGAACCGTCCCCTTCCAGAGTGTTGAAGATGAGTGTGAGGGGGGGAATGAAAAGCGTTATTAACCTTCCCCTAAACACAGATTTTTTTTTTTTTTTTTTTTTTTTTTGCGAAACACATCGAAATGCTTCGTTCTAAGTGCCAAATGCAATAAAGAAGCCCTAAGCCAGGGTAATGGTCAAGTGATGGCAAATAAACCGCCTTCCTAAACGGGGCCTCCGCAGGGCAAGCGCTTTTTTTCCTCTCCTCAAAAGCAGACTGAAATAAACAAATAAAATGCGTGTTTTAAGCAAAGCTTTGTGTTTTCATCTGAGCTTTTTAAAGGATAAAGGAAAACGCAAGCAGATGGGTACAGGGGCAGTGGAGGCTGGAACCTGGGCTTGCGGTTCTTATGTACTGGGCTTACTAAGGGGAGGCGTTTAGGCAGGAGAGGAAGAGTCGTCATCTACCTTACCTACTTCAGAGCCTCTTTTTAAACCGAGATCAAGTGTACAAGTAACAAGTGCCCCCCCCCCCCCCTTCACTGGGGTCCTGCTAATCGCATCGCCTTCTGGGTCTTTACGAGACTTCTGCGTGGCCCGGTAGCTAAGGGGGGTTATTCGTTGCAACTCGTTCATTGCTGTGATTGAAACCCTGCCGGGTGTCACTTTGGAGAAGTAGGGTGGGGGGATTCCTTCGGTTTTCGGGCCCTAGACGCGCTAGGCAGACCCAACTTCACTTCTTTCCCATCACCAGAAGGAAACAGTTGCAACTGGCATTTCTGGCACGGCCCAGGTGCTGTCCTGGCCGCCCAAGAAAACGGCTGGGAAACCTCACCCGGCTGCCAGAGACTGCTTGGCTTTTAGTTTTCTTTTCTTAAAGGTGGGGATAAAAGCCACCATCTTTCGACAGTACAAATGTCAGTCTTCTTGCTTTTCCCTTCTTTATTTTTTTTTTTTAATGTAATGGTTTATTCCTCCCAAATGATTTGCAACGAATCTATCGATTTTAACTATTGTGTAAGGAAAAAACAAGTCCTGTAAGTCGGGAGTTAGGCTGTGCCTTCATTCTGAGTTTAACTTCAGCGGTACTTTCAGGGTCTGTGGTCCCTGGTTTGGATCCTTGGAATCCTGTACCTTAGCCAAGATCGCGACAGGACTTGGCCACCAAAGAAATTTACAAAATAACATGAAGAATAACAGCCGAGGTAACAACTGTTTCTAAGTGACTTGATTCCACTGCAGTGTTTACTTTTACAACAAGAAGGGTGGTTTTGTTTTTTAAAGTATGCTGGTCACACTGCCTCTTCCTAACCCAGAAAAAGAAAGAATCCCGGTGCAGACACAGCCACGAAGTTTTCGCTGGCTTCACAGCAGGGGTCAGCGACTATCTCCGCCCTGCGCTTGGAAACTCAGGCACTACGCGGGGGAAGGAAATACCGCTTCTAGATACAAAAATTCCTAGTTTTAATATGATTTCCTTCGTTACCCAGATTAGAACCGAAAAATTGCATAAAGCAGCGCTCGCGTCCGAAAGGCAGCGGTGTTGGCAACAGCTGGAGCAGCGCCAGCGGGAACCTGAGGCTTAGCAAGAAAAGTTTGTGAGAGTTCGCATCTAGTTATCAGAAAGCCGCGGCGGCATCCTTAGAAACACTAGAGACAAAATAAACGGGTCTCCCACTGGATGAATGACAAGTATCCTCAAATAGGAAACCAGACTCGGTTTCTGGACGTTGAGTGGACTTTGCGTGCGGGAATGTTTGAATTCGGCAGCGAACAACTTGGTAATTAAAATAGTTGAAAAAGTTGCCCAAGAAAATCCGAACGGTTTTGTGTTCTGCTTTCACTTCGGCGGATACCAGGCAATGAGGCGCGCGAAGGGTTCGGCTTTCATTTCACAACTTAGGCAGAGTTGAAATCGGCTCTCAACCCACCGCCTAGTCCCCGCAACCACACACACACACACATACACACACACACACACCCCCCTAACTAACCTTCAGTCGGAATTGAAGCCCACAGGCCTCCAAGCATGTATGTACATTTATTCCTCCTCAGATGAAAATAAAGACATCGGCCCCATTAAACGCAAACAGGAAAAACAGGAGTTCCACTGGCGCGCTTTGACACTGTCGCAGCTAAGTGAAATGAACAATATCCAAAACAGAAACAGATGGACTGATGGCCCAAAGAGTCCTATATATAGGTTGATCCCTGAGACCAGAGCGAAAGGAAACGTATTTGGGCGAGAGGGAGTGCTTGGGTGAGGACTGGAAGAAGCACTGGAAAGGCGCCTACGATGACAGCATCTCGCTGGGCTAGACTCTCACCGCCAAAGAAACCGGGACGCCCGGGATGCCGCTGCCTTCCGCGCGGCTGCGGCGGGGACACCAAAGGCGGGAAGGCTCGGGGCGTTACTTGGCTTTAATACGCAGGGGTGGGGGAGACTAGGGGTTCACTTGGGAGAAGCATCCCACCCACCACCCTATCTCTACGTTCTCTGATCCACACGCAAAACAATTAAGAGAATTATGTTTTCAGCGAGCGGGAGAGCGAACGGCGGCCTGTGCTTTGCCGAGGCTGCTGCAGCCCGCGTGCTGACACCTTGCGGAGGAGCGCTTTGAACTGCCCGGGATCGCTCCGGGACTCGGCACCGCCGGTCCCCCTTAGACTCGACGTAGAAGCATTTGGACAAATCCAGTCCCGTCGCCTATACTCCCGGCTGATGCTACCGATTTCTCGGACAGTGTCGGCTCGGCGGGCAGGGCCGGCCGAAGCCACCCGACACTTCGGCGAGAAGCATGGGGGATGGGAGTCCCGTCGCCCCTGCCCCGAACTCAATCGCCCTCGTCCCGCGTGACCAAGGCCGCTCCACGCCGGGCAGGCAGGGGGCGCCGGGGAGGGTTAGTGACCCAAGACCTCGGCTGCGTCCAGAAACAGCGCGGGAGGCTCCGCCGCGCCTTCTCCGAGCCCAGTGTCCCCGCAGGCCGCCCCCTGGGGGTCACTCGGCGCCCTGCCAGCCTGGAGCTCGCGGGCCGGAGCGCGCCCTTTCGGCCTCCTTCTCCTCGGCGGCTGTCGCCGCTGGCTGCGCGCCCTCTACTCCGCGCCCTCCAGGCGCTCGCGGGGCCTCTTCTCTCCCCACCTGCCCGCGGCTCCGCGGAGCCGGTAGCTCGGCTCTGCCCGCGCCCCCACCCCCACCACACACACACACACACACACACACACACCCGGACTACAGCCTCCACCCTCGTCCCCCCCACTCCCCACCCCAGTCCTCCCGCCGCGCCGCGCACGCTGGAGAACTCGGCGGAGCGCACAGCGCCCACTACCGCAACAGCCGCTCGGCGCAGCCCGCCAGCCCGCGCAACTTCCAGCGGCCGCCTCGCAACTTTTCCCAACTCCACCACGGCTGCCCGCCGCCGCCGCCGCCACTGTAGCTCCCTCCGAGCCTTCCGCCCACCCCAAACCCCAGAAACAAACCGAGGCGCGAAAAGGCTCCTTTCCCCAGCCCGCCCCCCCATCCCCCGCTCCCCCTCCCACACCCGGGACTAGCTGGTTGGCCAGAGGCAACTCTCCTCCGCCTGGGGGGAAGGGGAGGGGAGGGGAGGGGGAGACTCTCGCAGCTCCTCTCCCCCACCCCCACCCCACCCACCCCACCCCTTCCCGCCCGCTCGCGCTCGCTCTCCTCCCTCCCACCCAGGTCTTGGCTGCCCCCACCCCCACCCCCACCCCGGGGTTGCCACAGCTGCTCCGCGCACTGGGCTCCAGGGCTGCCCCGGCTCCTCTGGCGCCCAAACAAGGAGCTAGAGCGCGGGCGGCCGGCGCGGAGGCTGGGACCGGCAGGTTGCTGGAGCGGCTCTGCGCCTGCCCTCCGCCCGGGGCCCCGGCGCGAGAGGCAGCCCCGCGCTCCCTCCCGGAGCGCTGTAGACAGATATGCAAGATGGCAGAGGAGGGGGAAATCCAATAGAAAAGGGATATTGCACCTACTTGTGGCCAGTTTCCTTGCCCTGCCTTTGGATCTCATGCTGTGCCCAGTCCTGCAGCCGCTGGTGTGTGGTTGGGGTTTTTTTTTCTTGGATCTTTTCCTTCTTTTGCTCTCCCTCTCGCTCCCTCCCTCTCCTCTCTCTCTCTCTCCCCCTCTCCCTCTCTCTCTCTCTCACACACACACACTCTCTCTCTCTCTCTCTTACACACACTCACTCTCTGTCTTTCTCTCTTTCACTCTCTCTCCCTCCCTCTCTCCCTTTCTCTCAATCCACACTCGCTATCTCTCCAGCATTGTCAGTTTGGACACCTTCGCACATGCGCGCTAGACGCCCCTCCAACATCTCAGCGCCGCCAAAAAAAGTTTGGAGCGATTTATCACTTTGATTTGGAGATCTTGTCAGATGGCAATCGCCGAGGAGGCGGAGAAAGGGAGCCGTGGGGAGGGCGGCGGGGGGCGGGGAACGAGCGCAGGGAGTCGGAGGGGAGCAGACACCTCGCCCAGAAAAAAAAAAAAAAAAAGGAACGAAAAGACTCGGGCTAAGGGTTGATTTCGTGTTGGAATCACCAATAAGCCTGTATCATTACTATTACTGTTTTTCCCACCATCAATTGCAGGACATTTTCTGTACGGTCCTTGGGGGAAAGCAAGGAGTGGGGGGAGGGGAGGAGACTTTTAAAAATCTTTCCCACACTAAAGAACCAGAAGGACCGGACTCTTGGCGAGCGATCCAGGAGAAAGTGAGAATCATCCTGAACTTCGGGAAATCTGCTGCGGCTGCTACTGCTACTGAAGCTATTGCGGCTTCTGCTTTCAGAGCTGAAAGCAGAATAAATAACTGCTTCTTCCTTGATTTTAGGTGTAATGCTAATACTTCCTGCCATCCTTGGAACATGTCAGTTGGTTGGTCTATTCCCACCAAGTAATAAAGATCACCCGTGATTCCCAGGTCCGGGAACCTTGGGCATTTGACATCCAAGACCTTCTTTGCCTTCCCTGAGGTCGGCTGTCACCTTCCGGCCTCCCCCACCGCTGCCCCTGTCGCCTCCTGCTGCAGCTCAGCCTGTCTGCCATTTCACTCATTCGCTTAAACCCGCGACCTCCCGGGTCATAAGAAGGAAGAGATGGGAGGCAGATTCCGCCCCCCCCACCACCACTTTTTAAGAAATATATTGTTGAAAAATTGCTTTAATTACAGGATTTACCAAAGAATTGGGCACGCAGAAATGGGGACCTCTTAAAGGAGCTAGCTGTGTTTAAGGTATGAATAAATCCCGAGTATGTGTGAATTTTCTCTTGGTACAACCTCCTTACCTTAAACAGTTTTGTTCAATACCTTCCATGAGCTGTTTATGTCCTCATTAATATCTGTTGCAAATCCTGCCAGACATCATAAAAGAATATCACAATTTTTTTCTCTGTGCTACAGTGATACATCCTTGATGTTCAAGTTAAAGGAAAGAGAAAAGAATAGCAGGTTCTGGGCATGAGTTTGGCTAAGGCAGGGTAGGGGAAGGAAGATAACTGAGATGCCCAATTGTACCTGTTGTCATTTACTGTCAAAACTAGGAACAGATAGCAAGGTTCAACCCCAAAGGGTACTATCCATCAATGGCTCGCAAATATCTTTATTCCAGAAAATTAAAATTTGAAAGATTCAGTTTGGCAAGGATGCCCATCACTTCTCTTTCTCCAGAGCTGTGTAATTCTGGGAGCATTTGGCTGTAAGTACAGGTCCCTGGAGAATCAAGCTACAAGACCCAGGGGAGACAGATGTGTAATGCTGAAATGTGAGGTAGGGGAGGGGGGAGATGGAACAGGGTGATGAAAAAATTACACAGAGTAGGAGTAAAACTGTTTCCAAAAGAGAAGACTCTGGTGTCCACACACATGGGCACAAGAGAACTCTATCATTCCCTCTAAAGTAAAGAGGCAAGTTTGGGTGGGGGTGTTTCCATTCCTTCTACGATTTCTATTGCCCTCTGCATACAGGTGGTGTGCTCATACATTTGGCCCATGCAAAATGACCAGGCACTTCAGCATTCTGAATTTGTCAATGCCGGAAGTCTATGACTGAGTTCACTAGCTTCCCTCAGTTTACACGAAGGCAAGTCTTCCCACCAACCAGAAAAGGTCCTCAGAGGAAAAAGTGAAATGGGAGTTGAGAACTTTCACCAAAGTAAAATCTCTAGGGAGAGAAACGCACTAGACTGACCAGAAGAAGTTCATAGAAACTGCTTCTGATCAGGTTAAAGGACTCTCTGGGGACCCTCACCTAGGCCAGAGGATAGAGAGGCAGTCCGGAGGACCAAGCCCCTCCCAGCTATCCAAACCCAAAGGTCTTTGACCTTCAGGAAGGGCGGTAGAGTCCACTAAGGATGTAGACAGGAGGAGGCTCTGCCTGAGAGGTTTCATTTCACCTTCTCACTCTAGGGAACTTAAAAAATAAACAAAAGAAGTTAACATTGCCCCTTGTACTTTTCTACTTAATTCCTTTTATCTCATGCTGGGGGTGGCGAGTGGAGGTCTATATTTGGGTCCCGTTGCAAAAAGGGGGGGGGGGTAAGAGGAGTGATGGGCAATTTTATAGAAAATGAAGGGACCATGGAATCAAACCCAAGTAAAAACAAGACCCACATGTGAAGCTGCAGCCGTTGTTTCTGCTGAAAAAATTATAAACCACAGTGGCGGACCAGGGGTTGGGGTGGGGGCTGTGAGAATTGGGTGGGATACAGAAAACTAAAGAAAATCAAAACTGATTTCCCCCCAACTTGAGAGATCTCTGTCGTGAAAGCCTTTCTAGAGGGCAGGGGGTGTGGGAAGTGAGGCGCGGCCAGGGCACACTCCCCTCCTGGTTTTTCAAATCCCTGGGGTTGAGTGGCTTCAGCGAATGGGTCTTCAGCCTGGTCTTTCCAAGAGTTTCTGGACACGAGCGAAGCCAACATATTCTAACTGAAATAATAAACACAAATTCCTCTGTGCCCTCGGGCCAAAAGCACTGTGAAAAGATCAGGCATCATACTTGTGGTTGTTGTTTAATAAAAGTACTCACAGAATCATCGCTTTTGTTTTCAAACCTGAAAACTGGGTTTTTCTTTTTTTCTTTTTTCTTTCTTTTATCATGTGTTTTCTGCCCTGAGTGTTAATAAAAGAACTAACGTGCTAGTTCAAGTGTGTTTAAGCTGATGGAGCAAACGCCAGCAGCCGCGGACCGCGCTCACCGCCTGCAGCGCCACTACCCCTGAGAGCCAACCCCGGCGGGTTCCCACTCCCCAGTACCCGGACCCCGTCAGGTCCACCTGTCCCAAGTCTCAGCCGTGAGACCCAACAGGTGACTTTCTGTTCAACGGCCCCTGAGATTCCCGACACCCTTTGACGTCCCGTCTAAGCTGTCGCTGGCCCAAGAGAAAAGAGGCCTCCAACAAGTTGTCGGAGCTGCCGTCGCTGCCTGCATCCGCACCGTCCGCCTTTCCCTCTCCTCCTGAAATTCGTTTCCTTAAGGGGCAGTAGACTGTGTCCCACGTTTTCTTGCGTTTCCTCCCACGGAAACGGGCATCCTGAAAACAGTGCGTCCTTGGAAAGTCGATGAGTTTACGGGCTGTTTGGATTTGCTTGTTTTATTACTGTCGTTTTTTTTTTCTTTCGGATTTTTTTCTATAACAGAAGCAGAGAACACGAGCTGGGAGTTGGAGGAAAGATGGGTTGTTGAAGAAGAGAACAGAACAAGCATATCTCTTTTCCAGCTACGTTTCTTTAGTTAATGCTAGAAACAGCAAAGAACCGATTTTCAATAAATTACATGCAACAGGAAATTTTTCTTTGCTCGCACTATAATTGAACCAGCCCCACGGTATCTTTGAAAGAAAGTTTGAATTCTTTAAGGAGGTATTTCTTGGCCTATTGTCTTTGTGCAGTGAACTTTACATCTTGCTATTCAATCACAACCTATATTCTGCTGGCTACCAGCAAGATTAATTTAATCATTGTAATGCAATTATTAATACTGTTTACCCAACGCTGGGTTTCAGGTTGGCTGTTAAGAAATTAAACTCTCGCTGGGTGACCAGAGCTAGGCAGGGGTTTCTTCATGTTGAAATGAAACAGTCCTCTTTATTTAGTCTCAGAGCTCTAGCTTTCGGCCACCGGCTCAATTAGCCAAAATGGAAACAATTTTCATTCATTGCAATAACTCACTGTTCTTGAGATCGCTTTCAAAATATACACTTTATTATTATACGCTGACCTCCGTGGCGTGGAGTGGCAATAAAAGAAAGAGGCAGGGAGATCTATCTAGCCCCCTTGGGCTATAATTATTAGAAATTAATTGGGTTCAGGACCCTAGGTAGTCTAGCTAAATTAATAGCTTGTCTAGTGGTTAAAATCCGAATTTTTAGTCCACGGGAGAGAAAGAAAGAGAGCCACAGACATGAAATGCAGACCCAAGGGATGCCTGAGTTTACTTGCAAGACACTCATCTATTAAATAGTGTCCAGAATACATCTGAGTTGGGGAGAGGGACCCGGAGCAGGAGGGGGCGGGAGTCAGAAGAAAGAAAGGAGCGAGATGGGGAGGGTGGCTACGACTGAGCTAAAAGGTCTCGAGTTGATTTTATTCGATTTTTCTTGTGTGCATTGTTTTCGGGAGGGGTTGCATTTAGGGGTTAAAATAAAAAATAAAGATCCCGTGTACTCGGAGCTGTCGTGCAGGAGTAAAAGTGAAAAGGGAGCCTTAGGCAAAAGGAAATTACTGCGAGCCCGCGTGACCTTTCAGGGAGGTAATCAATCAAGTGATCAACAGGGATATTTATCATCGCTATATAGGACTACTTCGCCCTGCACGGGCGGGGGTGGGGTGGCGAGAGGAGGGTGGAGACGCGCGCACACACGCACGCACACACACACACACACACACATACTCATACACATATAATCACAAAAGTTTGGACAAACCCGATTAAGTCTTAAGACAGAGAACGTAGGCTTTAATAGATGTTAAGATTGTCCCTTTAGTCTGGGAGAAACACAGCCTCATGTACCCACGCAGGGGAAAACGCGCACATCCCCGCTGCAGTGGTTGTGTGAAGGTGTTAAGTTGAAAGCGTCCACTGAGCTTTGCCCAGAAAGGAAAGCTCTCGGTGATTAGACGCTGGAAGGGCGGGCGAGGCGCGGGGCTAGCTTGGTTTCATTGACCTGCGGGGGAAGGGGCGCCACCGGCCGCAGGGGGCGCGGGAGGCGGGTACCCCTTTCCGCGGCGCGCGGACGCCGGGTTAGCGCACCCAGGCATTCTCCTCTTCCTGCGAAATCCTCGCGCTGCCCCAGGGAGAGGGGGTGGCGCGCTCCGAGGCAGCCCGCTCCGGCGAGCACGCGCTGCGGGACTCCGGCGGCCGCGCGTTTTCTGCCCAGTTACCTTCTCTACCTTGTAAAACTCGCCGTTTTGTAAATTGCGTTTTCGGTCCTGGATTTCTTAGCAAATCGTTAGATTTTACAATCCTGCTCCTACTCTCCGGTCGTTCAACACCCCCTCCCCAATGTCAGACGTGTACGTAGGGGAAGAGGGGGTGCGACGTGGCTGACTTTTCTATAATGATAATGATATTAAATAGTAGACTTCAAATCTAGGCCCCCGAGGCCCTTGCCCAGCTCGGGGACTGTAATCAGCAGTTCTTGGGAGAGAAGGTCGGGCTGATTACTGGCCCTCGAGGCTGAGAACTATTTCCCGACGGGTTTATGAAACACAGGTTGGGGTGATGCGCGCCACCTCCCAGGTAGCTTGCCGCCGCTCCCGCGGTGTGGGAATGTGGGGCCGCGCCAGGGCCCCGCTGGTTGGCACCAGATGCGGAGCTCGCGCTCCCCCGCCCGTCGCTCCCGCCGCCCTCTCCGGGATCGAAACGGCCTGATCCCGCACAGCCTTAGTCTGCGGCGCCCCCGCCTGGCTTCCCCGGCCGCCGCAGCTCCGGGTGCGCCCGCTGCGTCGGGCTCCAGCTGTGCACAGTAGCCGCCAGGGCGTGGGGGTGGGAAACAGCTGGAGCGCCCCGGGGAAGCGTGTGTTGGGGTGGAAAGAAACCCAGCAAGGAGGATTATGAGGCGATCAACTCCTGGAGTTGCTACTGGTTTAGGATCAGGAGGAACAGCTTCGGGGGGCACAAACCTCTGCCGGTGGAACACGAGCTCCGGAGAGAAAGCGGAGTACTGGTACGCGATGCCCCGGAGAAGTCTGCAACTCCTTGGGTCCCTTCTGAAAGAAGAATATGCCAGAGGAGTGCACCTCAAAGTTAAAAGTGCATGTAACCCACCCGCCTGGGGATCTTGTTTAAAAACGCATTCTGATTCAGTTAATTCTAGAGTAAGACCCAGGCAGTTTGCATTCCTAACACACTCCCAGGTGAAGCGGGTTCTCCGGCAAGTGTGGCCCGCGGACCAGCGAGAACAAGCCTAACCTGAACATTATTAGAAATGCAGAATCTCAGGGCTCAACCCAGACTTACTAAATCGAAACCAACATTTTAACAGGTGGCTCGCTTGAACATTTTAAGTTGGAGAAGCACTGCTCTAGAATGTTCCTGGCCGGGTTTTCTTTCTCCTGTCTTGGATCATGACACCTCTGTGATAACCTCATTTTAAATCCTGCTTTCTGCCTTGGTCACGGGAGCGGGCGCAGTGAATGACCTTCTACCATTAAAGGCTGCAACTCCTCTGGCCCCCGTCTGCCACCAGCAAGGCCTTCCTGGATCCTGGTCTGACTGATAGCCGCCTCCACTTCCCACTCACCCGCACCCCCAGCCTTTTGCTGTCAAGTGTATGACATGTATTTCTCCCTCCTTAGATTAGAGTTCTTTGTTTACACGTCTTCCTTCCCCTCTCAGCTGTAGGCTTCTTGAAGGAGACCATGCCTATCTTCTCTAAACTTTGTTTTCTCACTCTAACATGGAGTTAGTGTATGGAAATGTCTTGTGAACTGTGAAGCTGAAACAACTGCTATCTCTTTTTCTCAACCCCCCTTCCCATAGGCTAGCACAATGCTTTACATCACTAGGAACTTAATTTGTTGTGGTCTCTCTCTGGAAAGTCCTGGAACTCACACATCTGATATCCTGAGCCCAGATTACAGCCAAATTTAAATCTCTTTGTGTAAGCCCTTGAGTTCTAGTTTTCTCTTCTATAGAATTCTCTAGAGAAAGACAGATCTCTTAATCTGGGATAGAAAGATTTCAGAGAATTGTGTAACATCTTCATATTCTAATTTTGTGACTCAGAGAGTTGATACTGAAGCCTGGATATCTCAGCATTCTAAGTGGTGAATACCTGAAGGTTGAGATATTCAAGGGTTAAACCATTGAATTTTGTTAAAACAAAATTAAGTGAGTCCTTTTTAGGGCCTGCAAAAGAGACAAATACCATCAAAGATCTTGGAACTCTTTTGGAAACTGTGGTTGCCATCTTTAGGAAAAGATGGCAGTGTTCAGATTTCAGGATTGTTGTAAATTAGACAAACTCTGGGCGAGCAAAATAGGATTCCAAGACCTTAAGAATCAAACCTTTGAAAGTTCAAATCCCAGTCCTACCTTTACCAGCTGTGTAACTTTAAGCAAGTTATTGAATGTCTCTGAGTTCTCATCTTCTCCTGTATAATGAGGACAATTGTGTATATCTTGCAAAATCATTGCAAAGATTAAAGATAATGTTTACAAAGTGTTTAGTATTTAGTGCCTGCTACCTAGTAGAAATTTAACAAATGGGGCTATAAGAAATCTAAGTTCTAACATTTGTAATTTGGCATAATGATAAGGCTTATGTCAAGTGTGTGTGTGTGTGTGTGTGTGTCCAGGAGTCTTGGACACTGCCCTTCCCATTCCCATCTGGATTGAGAGTTTTTTGCCTTTGCTCAACAAACTATTCTCTCAAATAGCTGAAACCCAAGGCCTTTGATATATAAAATCTGGCTGGTGCCACTAGATCTCAACATTGCAGTTTGAACAGTCATCACTATGTGTATGGCTGGATTTTTAGCTACAGATTTTTAATGGTTTCTTGTGTACTTATGCCTGCCCTCTACATGAAAAGTGAAAAAAGCAGAAGTGTTAGTTGCTCAGTCATGTCCAACTCTTTGCGACTCCATGGACTGTAGCCCGCCAGGCTTTTCTCTCCATGGGATTCTCCAGGCAAGAATACTGGATTGGGTAGCCGTTCCCTTCTCCAGGGGATATCACTGATGCAGAGATCAAACTCTGGTCTCCTGCATTGCAGTCAGAGTATTTACCATCTGAGCCGCTATCTGAATCAGGGTTATACCAGACAGCTCATCCCAAACTGAGCCCTGACCATCTCCCAGACAGCTTGAGGCAACAGAATCTGGGCCATGGTGATGAGAGCCCCTGAGACTCACCGACAGGAACCAGGAACGTTGCTCCTCCCCTAGCCATGTGATTGCAAGTCTTTCAGAACAGTAGCTTCAAAGTCATCACTTGAAGATGTTTAGTATATCTAGTAACCATAGTGTCTCCCTGTGAGATGAAAGCCACACAGACAATTTGAATAGAGAGGTTTTTAAGAGGATTAGTAAGTGCTTTTTTTTTTAATTGTTTACTTGATTTCTTATTTGTTTATTGTTTTGAAATTTTGGTTTTCATGAATCTAGTTGTTACCCTTGCTATCAACACATGAAACTAGTTGACAGTCTAGATCGCTGCCAGGAAATAAAAGACCTGTGAAATTTACACATGTGGTATTTTAAAATTCTTTACTCAAACAAATGATTATGGTTGACATGAGAAAATATAGACATCATCAAAGTACATTAATTTACTTAATGTACTTTTAAACTTATAGATATAACAGATTTTCCACATCTTTTAAAGCACAAACTATAGGACCCATGCTGAGACAGCTTATAGAGAAGACTGCCTTGTAACAAGATCCTCAGTACTCAGTAACTTAATTCCCTTGACTTGGGTCCAAGGCAGTCCTGGCTACCCTCAAACTCAGCTATAGAGTGAACACCCTTAGCCATGACAGAGTGTGATACAGGTGTGCCCTGCTTTATGAAAAGCCACATCACAATGTGATTATTCGCTCCATGCTATTTTATTAAATAATGAGTTCCCATGGGACATTTAAAATATGATTTGACTTACAAAAATTTGATTTATACTCACTTTTCCCAGAAACATACCTATGAAGGTAAAGTTCTATTTTTTTAAATGATGATGCATGTCCCTTAGCAAATGTTTTATAAGCAGTCCATTTTCAAAGGTTAAGACAAGGAAGCATACCACAGTTCTGAGACAGGAGAAGAAAGAATTTCTGTATAGAAAGTCAGTTGTACACAGAAGAAACTAGGAATTGATCTGTTGAATTATCTACTTTGAGGGCTCATGCAGATGTACTGGAAGTCTGACTCATGATAGGATTCAGTCTAAAAATGTTTCAGAAAACACAGTGCTCTTGTATTGGGTTTTAAAACAAAAATTTCCAAATCAACTCTATAAACACACTTGGAAATACTTTTCAACACTGGGGAAGAACTTTCTGTTGCATAGAGAAACTCGAGAATAATTCTAAGTTTGGTCTACACTTATTCCCAGGTAGAATAGTCTGTGGGTAAAAATATTACCATCCATCTCATATCCAGGTTTTCACCTAGCTAGCTGACATTGAACTTGGAATTCTGAAGCTGGATACATTGATACATGCATACATTGACACATCATGATATTGGTATTGTTACGGGCTCTGGGAGACAGATTTCTTTTCCACCTGGGATGGAAGCACCAATGCAGAGCAATCAAGATAGTAAATGCTGTCAATATTTTGATGCATTTGCTTCTGTTGCATTACTGTTAGGCTGAGATTTTAATAATGGTTGGGTTTAAACCTCTATTGACCAACAATCAGGCAGGTTTCTCCACTTGACTAAATGGGCAATCTAGGGCTTGGTTCCACTTGTGTCTCCGCCCACCCCCCACCCCTGGGAAGGTGCAACCTGCAGTCATAGAGCGTGGGCTCTTTAGCTCTAAGAACTACCTTTCCTAATTCACCCTACACACCACTGCCTGGTTAATCTTCCTACAGCACACTTCTGAAAATATCACTCTACTACTCAGAATCATCAAGAACACTTAGTTATTATTTTTGAGATAAAGCCCCAAAGTTTTGCTTTTCATTCAAAGGTGTTTTAGATAGAGGAACAAGCAAGAGAGAAGGGAAAGCATGAGATATGCACCAGAAGTATTAAGAATCTTATTCTGGGGGAAAAAAAAAAAGAATCTTACTATGCCTAAGTTATGGGATTCCAGAAGAGATTTCATAGGTTCAGAAAGAAAAGTTGGGCATATGCCATGGAGGGCTTATAACGAAAGGCAAAAATTGGGGGCTTTGTCTTGAAAATCATTGAATGATTTTGAAGATTCTGGTTAACATGATGGTGTTATTAAAACTGTGCTTTAGGAAGAATTAAGCAGGCAATGGTGTGGGAGGGATTACATTTCCTCTTCACATGTTCAATCTACCTATCTTTGAGATCGATCCAAGACAAACATCACTGCCTCCAATAAACTGTTGATATATTTCTCCGAACTGGAAGCAATCTCTTCCCATTGCCAACCTCCTTTAGCACTTTTTCTTTGCATGTTGTTTTTTTTTTTGGGGGGGGGGCGGGATTACTCTGTTTATTACAATCATAATAATTCCCTTGGCATATTGTATCATCTCAGAAGTTTTTTTTTTTTTCATTTATTTTTATTAGTTGGAGGCTAATTACTTTACAATATTGTTGTGGTTTTTGCCATACATTGACATGAATCAGCCATGGATTTACATGTTTTCCCCATCCCAATCTTGCATGTTGTTTTGTCTGTTCCTCTATGATCTCTTGTAATGGATTGTAAATTCCTTGAGGGATATTTGTTTCTAACACTTCTTGTCCTCCAGTGTTAAAGTACATCTTGCTAAGAACTAGCAGCTCTTTCTAAATGTAAGGGCTTCAGTTTTTCAACAATTTATGAAAATGCTCAGCAGTTACTATTTTTGATCAGCCACTCCTTCAGTCTCTCAACTTATTCTTTCTTGTTCTCTAATTAGACACTTTTGTGCTATCTTCCATGTTTCTTCACCTTTCTTTCATAAATTCTCCTTATCTCTCTGTGCTTAATTCTGAATCATTTCCTCAGATTTATATACAAGTTCTTTAATTCTCTCTTTATCTGTATCTAAGGTCCATCTAGTCAAGGCTATGGTTTTTGCAGTAGTCATGTATAGATGTGAGAGTTGGACTATAAAGAAAGCTGAGCACAGAAGAATTGATGCTTTTCTATGGCTGATTCGTGTCAATGTATGACAAACCTCACTGAAATGTTGTGAAGTAATTGGCCTCCAACTAATAAAATAAAATTTAAAAAAAAATTAAAAAAAAAAAAAGAATTGATGCTTTTGAACTGTGGTGTTGGAGAAGACTCTTGGGAGTCCCTTGGACTGCAAGGAGATCCAACCAGTCCATCCTAAAGGAGATCAGTCCTGGGTGTTCATTGGAAGGACTGATGTTGAAGTGGAAGCTCCAATACTTTGGCCACCTGGTTCAAAGAACTGGCTCATTGGAAAAGACCCTGATGCTGGGAAAGATTGAGGGAAGGAGGAGAAGGGAATGACAGAGGATGAGATGGTTGGATGGCATCACCAACTCAATGGACATGGGTTTGGATAAACTCTGGTAGTTGGTGATGGACGGGGAGGGCTGGCATGCTGCGGTCCATGGGGTCACAAAGAGTAGGACATGACTGAGCGACTGAACTGAACTGAACTGAACCAGCTATTTAAACTGTCATTAATTTTTTTCCATCTCAATTATTTTTTCTATAACTTATATAAGTTCTCTCAAAATATGTGCCCATTACCTTTTCACATTGCTTTATTGCCTTCTTATTTTCAAACTCAACATTAAGTTTTTAAACATTTCAAGTATATTTGTTTTATCTAGCTTTTCTTATCTGAAATTTCTAGAGATCTAATCCTGCTGTTTGTTGTATCTTCTTACCTTTGCTCAGATAGATTGCTTTCCTTTTTTAGAATTATAGATTTTTAGTTTACCTTCAGCAAGACTTTATCTGTGGGAATCATACTTAAAATTACTTGAAGTCTTATCTTTCCAGAATGTTTTTTTTATTTGCTTTATCAGAGACCCAAGGATATCATCAATTTTTTAATTTTACCAGCCTGAGATTTTTCCAAACTATGGAGGAAGTGTAATTAGAACCTCAGACATAAGTGATAGTATGCCTGTTGGGAAGAATTATCAGGGGAGACTTTTCATTTTAACCCAAGGCCCAGATGAGATAGAAGCTTCCTTGATTTTTCTGGACCAGACTTTCCCTGGTAGTATAACTCTCTGAGACCCAGCTTCATGCACAGGTATCATTTCTAACTCATATTAGACAGAACTTTATGTCCTGATTCTATGAAGATTTTGCAACTTAAGCCCAGAGTTCTCAAAGTTATTGGCTCCCCATCCCCCATCACAGACTGCCAAGATTCTTATCCACTCTTATGTTCAGCCTCAAGGAGTTCCCTTTCTTTCTTTCAAGCACATTTATTAGTTATTAAGCCAAATGCTTCAGTGATTTAGGAAGGGAGGGATTGCAGATTATTTAGTCCATAAAAATACTGGGTTGTCTAGACTTGAAAATACTTGTGGTGGTTTACTGTTAGTGAATTTCAGTTTCAATATTTTTTCTTGAATTCTTCTTTTCAAAAGAAATGTCTGGGTCCCAAAACAAATGTAGAACCAAACATCACTTATAAGTAGAATCACAAAAACAGCCTGTTTTTGATCAGTTTAAAATCTCTCATACCACTTCCTTGATCTGGCCATTTCAAAATCATTCAGCCTTCAAATGCTATCTCAGCCTTCTCTCTAATGCTTTCATAATAATAGTAATAATTACAAAACAGTAACAACTATTTCTTAAGTGATTACTCTGTGTTAAGCAGTACACCGAGTCTTTGTATATGTCACTTTACTCTCTAAGTAATCCTACCACATTTTAAACCTCATTTTAAAGGTGAAGAAACTGTTGTTCCTAAAAGTTAAGTGACTTGTTCAAGGTGACTTAGCTAGTGTTAAGTTGAACCATATGAAATTACTGATATTCAATGGATTTTTAGTCACAGAAAAAGCATTTTTACATGATTCAGTATAAAAAGAGGGCAAAGATGGAATTCAAATTCAGATCTAATTTCTAATTTAATTTGATTCCCCCTGAACAGCATAGCCTCTCTATTATATTAATTACTCCTTCCTCTAGGCGACTACGACTCTCATACCATATTCTTTTTATTTTTATTATTTATTTGGCTGTACTGAGTCTTGGGCTTCCCAGGTGGCACTTGTGGTAAAACAAAACAACAAAAAAAACCCCACCTGCCAATGCAGGTAGATCATCAGAGACATGGGTTCATAAGGATCTCTGAGTGGGGAAGATCCCTTGGAGGAAGGCATGGAAACCCACTCCAGAATTTTTGCCTGGAGAATCCCATGCACAGAGGAGCCTGGTGGGCTGTAGTCCACAGGGTCTCCACGAGTTGAACACAACTGAAGCGACTTAGCACGCATGCATGCACACTGGGTCTTAAATGCAGCATGTGAGATCTTTGGTTGTGTCACTCAAATTCTTAGCTGAGCCCTATGGGATCTAGTTCCCTGACCAGGGATTGAACCTGGGCCCCCTGCATTGGGAGAACAGAGCCTCAGCCACCGGACCACGAGGGAAGTCCTGTCATCCCGTCTGTCTTGATGCACTTTCTTCACGTGACCTTCACTTACAGTGATGTACGTTCACCTGTCTTCTCCAGTAGATTGTAAACCCTTGAGGGCTGTGCCTTAGCTTTCCATCCCACAAGTCTTCAATATTTTTTATTTAAATTAAAAACTGAAGGATTCAGTCATTGGTCCATATTTGTGTGCAGTTGATGTGCTCCTGAGCTTTTCCTTTTATCTCATTTTCTCTTAATAGGCATTTTAAAATAATATGACCCCTAACTTCCCTGGTGGCACAGTGAATAAGAATCCACCTGCCAATGTAGGGGACACAGGTTGGATCCCTGGTCCGGGAAGACTCCCATGCTGTGGAGCAACTAAGCCCGTGTGCCGCAACTCCTGAAGCCCACACGCCTAGGGACTCTGCTCCGCAACAAGAGGAGCCACTGTAAGGAGTAGCCCACCCACCACGGTGACGACTTGCCCTGGCTCGCAGCAACTACAGAAAGCCCACACAAAGCAAGAAGGCCCCAGCAGAGCCCCCCAAAAATAAATAAAATATGGTCCCTAATCTTTTGACATTCTCATCAAGAAGTGGTGTCTGTGCCTCCCTTCCATGAATCCAGGCAGGCCTACGACTGCTTCATCCAACAGAGAGAAGTGATGTTACGTGAGTCCCAGGGCCGAGCTGTAACAGCCCGGGCAGCATCTGCCTAACTGTCTTGGAACATTCGCTCTCTGAATGCTTCCAATTGGATGCTGTGCCTCAGAACCCAGTGGCCACACTGTGAGGAAGCCAGTCCACCGTAGGTTCTCTGGTCAACAGTCCCAGCTGAGATAAGCCTTTGAGTTATCCCAGCCCAGGAGCCAGGCAGGTGAGTGAAGAAGTCCCTGGATGATTCCAGCCCCCAGCTCTTTGGGACACCTCCAGTCATTTGCTGAGGTCCCAGAGGAAGCAGAGACAAGACATCCCTCTCTGTCCTGCCTGGATTCCTGACCCCCACACACTGAGAACATAACGAAATTATTATTGCTCCACACCACTATGTTTGGGGTGGTTTGTTGTGCAGCAGTAAGTAGCTAGAGCACTGCCTTCATCCGGCCTGTCTGCTCTGAATAGCTGTAGCCTGGTCAGTACTGAACCCTCTAGCGTTTGGGCTGCTATAGGGCGCTCCTTTCTCCTAGTAATAAAGGCCTGTGGTGGGCAGCTGCTGCCATATCCAGAATCAAAAGCGTGCTCCACATCTGCATATTTATATATATAATCATCTAGGTCTGCTGTTGTTCAGCCGTGTCCAACTCTGCAACCCCATGGGCTGCAGCACGCCAGGCCTCCCTGTCCCTCACCATCTAGATATAGATATTTTTTTTAATTATTAAAGCCTGGTCTCACCCATCCCAAAACAAAATAACGTATCAATCAGAACTCAAGATATCAGCACCGCTCGGTGCTGTGTTGTTTACAATAGTCAAGATCTGGAAACAACTTAAGTGCCCATTAATGGATGAATGGAAAGAAGATGTGATTATATATATAGTGGAATGCTACACAGTTATAGAATAAAAAGATGAAATCTTGCCATTGGCGACAACATGGATAGACCTTGAGAGTGTTGCATGCATGCATGCTAAGTCGCTTCAGCCATGCCCTGACTCTGTGCAACCCTATGGACTCTAGCCCACCGGGCTCCTCTGTCCATGGATTCTTGAGGCAAGAATACCAGGGTGGATTGCCATGCCCTCCTCCAGAGGATCTTCCCTACCCAGGGATCAAACTCATGTCTCCTGTGGCTCCTGCCTTGCAGGTGAAATCTTTACTGCTGAACCACAAGGGAAC
Source organism: Muntiacus reevesi (assembly GCF_963930625.1). NCBI lineage: Eukaryota > Metazoa > Chordata > Mammalia > Artiodactyla > Cervidae > Muntiacus > Muntiacus reevesi. The sequence continues at coordinate 74,495,239 of NC_089256.1, read as the reverse complement.
CCCTTGAGAGTATTATGTTTAGTGAAATAAGTCAGATGGAGAAAGACAAATACCATATGATTTCACTCAAATATAGAAAACAAACAAAATAAGCGAACAAACCAAGCCAAGCAAAAACACTTAGATACAGAGATTTGTGTAGTGGTTACCAGAGGTGACAGAGCAGAAGAAGGATGAAGTAGGTATAAAGGATCAACTGTATGGTGATGAATGGAAACTAAATTTTTGATGATAAACACACTACAGTGTATACAGAAGTAGAAACATAATGTTGTATACATGAAACTTATGTAATGTTATAAAGCAATGTTACCACAATTAAAAGAAAAAAAAATTTTTTTAGCTGGAAAACAAAAGGCTTCTGGACAGGTTTTGAGCACTTGGCTATCCCCCTTCTCTCCTGGCCCAGTCCTGAACCCAACCTGGTTGGCTGAGAGCAGTGACCTCCCCATTAATCGTTGCCTCTCCCCTTTCTTGGGGCTGGACCTTACCTCTCCCATCCCTCACATTGATTCTGACAGGTGACCTAACCTACAGCAGCCCAGCCACTCACTGAAGCTAAGCCCTGCTGCCTCCTGAAAGCCCTGATGCCCACTCTAGTACTACAGGACTATTCAAGGACGGATTCTGGTCCTCCTGAAAGCCCTGATGCCCACTCTTGTACAGGACTATTCAAGGACGGATTCTGGTCCAGGCCACCAGCCAAGCTTTGCCTACATGGATGTGGTAATTTGGATTCTGGCCCCTTCTTAGAAGGGGATAGCTCTTTCTTCACCCCCAGCCATTTTACTCAATTCGCCCCTTTTCCTTACCAGGATTTCTTAGGGAACAGCAGGGCTAGACCCACCCTGTTAATTGCAATTAGTATCTCTATGATCTTCACCTACAGATACGGAGGCAGAGTGAGCAATGTGAGGCAGTGATCACTAGGGGGCAGTTAGCTCTCCAGGCAAGTCCGGAGGAGGCGTGTAGAACTCCTGGGGCAGCTGTGCTGGAGTTTCTGGCATCCAATCCGAAACATCAGGTTAAGAAGCAAGCAGGGACAGCCACTAGCTTGCTAGGTTACTCCTGTGTTGTGGAGGGCCTTTCTTCTAGTTGTTATGTAAAGCATCCAAGCCTACTTTCCTGGTTCTCCCAGGGGACTGTATAAACTGCCTACTCTCTTTTCTTTTTTCAAATTGCAACGTAGTTGACTGAGTATGCAGTCACTCTCTCTGACTTACATTAGTTTCAGGTATGGGTGCGAACCTGCTAAGCTGCTTCAGTCATGTACGGCTCTTTGTGACCCTATGGACTGATGCCCACCAGGCTCCTCTCTCCGTGGGATCCTCCAGGCAAGAATACTGAGGTGGGATGCCATGCCCTCCTCCAGGAGATCTTCCATCAGGGATCGAACCCAACACTCCTGCTTCTCCTGCATTGCAGGCAAATTCTTTCACCACTGAGCCACCAGGGAAGCCTCAGTTTCAGGAATATGGCATAGTAATTTGATTTTTTTATAGAATATGCTTCATACACAGTTATTATAAAATACTGACTATATTCCCTGTGTTGAAGGTTACATCCTTGTTACTTTTTTTTGTGCAATAGAGTTTATTAAAGTATAAAAGGGATAGAGAAAGCTTCTGACATTAGACATCAGAAGGGGGCAGAAAGAGTACACCGTAACTTTTTTTTAACCTAGTAATTTACACCTTTCAACCATCTTCTTCTATCTTGCAACTTAACCCTACATCATTCCCCTATGGTAGCCACTAGTTTCTTCTCTGTATCTGTGAGTCTGTTTCTGTTTTGTTATATTTGCTCATTTGTTTTATTTTTTTAGATCCCACTCACAAGTGAAAATACATGATATTTGTCTTTGACTTATTCCAAGTTGTCACAAATGGCAAAATTTTCTTGTTTTTTATGGTATGGTGGGGTAATATTTACATCTTTATCCATTCATTTGTTGATGGACACAGGCTGTGATTAATATTCAGAAATCTGTTGCATTCCTATATACTAATAATGAACTATCAGAGAAATCGAGAAAATAATCCTATTTACAATAGAATCAAAAGAATAAAATACCTAGGAATAAATTTAACCAAGGAGGTGAAAGCACTGTACTCTGAAAACCATAAGACATTTATGAAGGAAATTGAAGATGATACAAATAAATGGAAAGATGTCCCACATTCATGGATTGGAAGAATTTGTATTGTTAAATAAGTCATGTTACCCAAACCAATCTTCAGATTTAATACTGCTATTGCTGTTTAGTCATTAAGTCATGTCTGACTCTGCAACTGCAAGGACTGCAGCCTGCTAGGCTCCTCTGTCCATGGGATTTCCCAGGCAAGAATACTGGAGTGGGTTGCCATTTCTTTCTCCAGGGGATCATCCCGACTGAGGGATCAAGCCTGACTCTCCTGCATTGCAAGCAGATTCTTTACCACTGAGCCACCAGGGAAGCCTAGATACTAACTTTCAATAAAATCTTTTTGCTTAAATTAGCCAGAATGGATTATTTTGCCTGGAATTAAGATCATTGAATTTACTATCTTCCAACATCTTGTGATCTTTGAATCATTCAGAAAATCCTAGAGCCATAGATTTTATTTAATTTTGTTTCGTAGATCCTGACAGAGAGTACTATTAGCATTGAAGATCTACCATGAGCCCTATAGTGGTAGGAGAAAATTAGCAAATACCATGCAGTAATGTTAAAAATAACAAGCAATCGATCAGCTATGACATATTCATATTTACTTTCAGTAAAAGCTTTAATGTTAACATGGATAATGTTAAGCAATAAAAGTCTCATTATTGGTAAAAAAAAAAAATGCTTTAACTATTAAAAACAAATTTATGGTTTACTTTAAAACTTTCATCTTTATTTTCCTTTTGACATTTCTGTTGTGGGGGAAATGTTTTATAAGGGATATATTTTATAGTAATATGTGTATGTAATTTTTGTTCTGGGGGGTTTGGTTTTCTTTTGTTTTTGGCCACACCATGCAGCTTGCAGAGATCTGAGTTCCCCTACCAGGGTTGCACCCTTGGCAGTGAAAGCACAGACCCCTAACCCCTGGACTTCCAGGGAATCTCCAATTTTTGAATACTTATTTTGGAAATAGGTGGCAAAATATTTTTACTGATTAGTATGTATGATAAAAAAAAATTTGCAAACCACCGCCATCAATTTAATATATTGATTCTTTTTTCTTTCGTTTTTTTTGTTTTTGATCATTGTTTTTCATTTTTTAAAAATAAAGTATAGCTGATTTGCGATGTTTTGTTAGTTTCAGCTGTACACCAAAGTGACTCAGATTCTTTTTCACTATAGGTTTTCACAAGATATTGAATATAGTTCCCTGTGCTATACAGTAGGGCCCTGGTGTTTATTTTATTTATAGTAGTGTATATATGTTAATCACAAACTCTTAATTTACCCCTCCCCCTACGTCAACATATTTATTCTTAAAGAGACCTTTAAAAATTAGATATTTTAGATGTTAAATTTTAATTTTAAATTAAATTTTAGATATCAAAAATATGTAATCTAGTAGTCTGTGAAATGTTCTGATGGCAGAAATCTTTCATGGAAGAAAGCCCCAATACCTAAAACAAACAATATTCTTGGTAGGGTTCCCCGTCTGCTCCCTTCCTGAAGGGCTCAGAAAAGCACTATTTGCAGACCATTGATAATGCTAAACCTTTCCCTTTTTATAGATTACGAAACTGAGGCCCAGAAAGGAAATATCTTGACCAAGATGATTTTTCTATTTGATGACTAAACTGGAGCTCAATCCACATTTCCTGAATCTCTGTTTGGCCAAAAGCCTTCCCACCACATTACATTACTTCATTGAAATGCTAGATTCGAGGAAGTTTCATGAGGCTTTCTAATTTGCGTTTCTTCTCTGGTTCTGAGATGTTGAAAAATGTTTGCCAGGGTCCTGGGAGCATTTGAGAAGCTGGAGAGACCCACCCACCCCACCACCCTCACTTGTACTTCCTCTAAAGGATTATCATGTAAAAACATGTTTAATATGTTCACCATGCATTTTGTTTCTGCTTCTTTTTTCCCGTTGGCTTTAGTCAAAAGAATCTGGTTTGAATACTCAGCCAAACACTTTGAAAAGATCCAATCACAGTCACTCTGTCATCAGATAGACGCACAGCATCACCCGAACCTCTGGGTTTCTTGTTCACACATGTGGATTCTAACCAGCGAAGGAAGAAGCTGTAGCAACTACAAGCAAATACCTCTGAACTTTACTGAGATTGATAACAATGGTAATAAAAATAGTCTTTTCCATGATGAACACTACCAGTAAGTCAACAGTTAAAAAGGGATCATTTTTAGAGTAACCAATGCATTAGCTCTTGTCAGTGAGATTTCTTTTGGCAGTAATATATTCTGGGGATTAAGTTAAACCAAATGTCTGTAACAACGGCAATGTAGTCATGTTAACAGTTAGGATTATCATCTTGGTGGATATTTACTGTAGTTACATTCAAATTTACCCTTTATTTTACCCCTCTGGACACTGTTTGATCATTTTCATCTCCTTTTGATAAATTCCATTTTAGATTAAAACCAACAGAAAGCATCCTTTAACATTTTAAAAGCCTTGCCGTTTATTTTCTTTTAAAATGTTTATACTTTTTTTTCCCCCCTTTAAGCTGCTGCTCACCCTGCTGCCTTCACAGTGATGAGGGTAAGCTGTGCAAGCCCTGCTTGAGAAAGTTCTTTAAGTTCCTTGGCCACATTTGACACTACTTGAGGCTCTTAACTTTCAAACCCAGCCATAGCTGAACACCACATGCATCTTGCCTCGTTTCCCTTTGATGTCACATCTGCCTCCTGCCACTTGGTCGCTTCACGGCAGCACAGGTAAGAGGCCCCATGTTTGCCTCTGTAAACTAGGCAACTTAGCTCTCTGGCTGCTGTGCTTAGAGGGAGCTGGTGTAGACAGCCCCATCCGTAGATGACTTTACCTGCAGCTAGCCTTCTGTTGCCTCCTGTGGCCCTGGCCAACTCCTGGGTGCAAAATTCAGCAAGACGAGGAACTTTCTCAAAAGCACTTTGCTGCTTACAGGACTGTTTCTGAAATTGTTCTCTCATAATATTTTTGTTGACTGGTATGTTAAAAATTCTTTGTAGCTCATTAGGCCGTAAGTGACACCTTGTGACGTTTTTAATCCATAAAACGGGTGGAGGAGTGTAACAGGGAATTTACCCTTTCAGTGGCTTTGCCATTGTTTTGTTTTACTGCTTTCGATCAAATACACACAAGGGTGACGTTTAGTTCTCCACACTGAAAGACAAGAGGGAAGCCCATGAGCCCCCTCAACTGCCTGTGACCCAGGTGCTTTGAGTGACCCTCCCAGAGCCGCGCTGTGCTGGTGGGCGTGACGGCCACTCTCTCAGGCCACCTCACCACAGTGAGTCAGAGAGCCCCAGGACAAATGCCTGCAACAATAGCAATGTCCTCATGTTAACAGTTGGGATTATTGTCCCAGTGAGTACTGACTGTGAAGTGAAGTCACTCAGTCGTGTCTGACTCTTTGCGACCCATGGACTAATGTAGCCTACCAAGCTCCTCCGTCCATGGGATTCTCCAGGCAAGAATACTGGAGTGGGTTGCCATTTCCTTCTCCAGGGTATCTTCCCGACCCAGGGATCGAACCCACGTCTCCCCCATTGTAGGCAGACGCTTTAACCTCTGAGCCACCAGGGAAGCCCGAATACTCACTGTAGTGACATTCAAATTTACCCTTCTGGACACTGTTTGACCAGAGGAGTAGGAAAACTTTGTTCTTTCCTGGGTTGTTCCCAAGCTACCATGCAACCACGAGTTGTTCAGTGCCCTCCTTCCACTAACCACTCAGTCCCCAAGTGTGAATTGATGGTCCATCTTCCTGTGACTCAGTGGTTTTTAACCGGAACTGCACCCAAATCACCTACAAAGCTCTTGGGGAATTCCCGGGTGGTCCAGTGGTTAGGACTCTGCACTTTCACTGCAAGGGATCAGGGTCCAATCCCCAGTTGGGGAACTAAGATGTCACATGCGGAATGGTGCTGCCAAGAAAATTTTTTTTAAAAATATAATTTTCCTTTTGAACGGTTTTTCATTAGCGTCTCTCCCCACTTTCTCAATACTCTAGTGAAAACAGTATTATCAAATTCAGCTTTACTTTCCAAACCTCTCTGCGATATCTAAAAGGAACTTCAAACTTAATATGTTTACAATTTTTTTCTAACGCCACAAAATAATCTGTTTCTTCTGCAGTCTTCCAGTATCATTCATTGCAACATCATTCACTCAGTTCAAGCCTTGATTGTTCTCTTCCTCCCATGTACTATGCATAATTCATCAATGTTTTATTGGCTGTTCTTCCAAAATATCCCTGAATCCATTCACGTCTCTCCATTTCCTATTATTCCAGCCCATTCACCAACAATCTTCACTGGTTCACTGGGACTTAGCCAACATCCTCCTGACAGCCCTCCATCTTCACTCTTAAACCTCACAACATCCAAGTTCTACACAACAACATATTTGTTTTAAAAAAAAAAAAACAGATGAGATCAAGTTGTGTCCAATAGCTTCCCACTTAGAATAAATTCTTTCCTAAGGCCTGTCTGATCTGACCCTTGCCTAACTCATCAAACCTCATCTCAGATCACTCCTCTCACCATCGCCACCTTTGCTCCAACAGTGGGGGCTCCTGTACATTCCCTCACCATTCTGTGCTGCAGAAAAGTCTCAAAGTTTTCATTTCTTCTGGATCTCCTCAAATGTCTGCCTCCTAGAACATCTGTTGTTCAGTTCCTTCTTAGCTCAGCTCAACATTCACTTCCTCTCTCTGACCATTCAGTGTGAAGCAGCCACCACCCAACCCATCACTTCTTTTTACAGTATGCAGTTTTCTTTCCTTCGAGACACTTGCAACAAATGAAATTATTTTAGTTGACATCTCAAGACAGGTAGAGCTGCTTTTAAAGGTAATCTCCAAGGATTAGTTCAGTAAGGAAAAGCCTTTGGGAAAGATAAATTCTGAGAAAGTCTAAAAACAATACCTCATCTTTAAGGATAGTGCTTAGATTTCACAGGTATTACTGGTTTCCTTTCTGTGGTTTTTTTTTGGTGGGGGGAGGTTATAATTTTATTTATTTATTTTTGGCTGTACTGAGTCTTTGTTGCTGCACGGATTTTTTTCTAGTTACAGCGAACGGGGACTACTCTCTAGTTATGGTGTATAGGCTTCTCTTCATGGTGCCTTCTCTCGTTGCAAGAATACAGGCTCTAGGGCATGTGGGTTTCAGCAGTTACAGCTCTCAGGCTCCAGAGCACAGGCTCAATAGTTGTGGCTCACAGACTTAGCTGCTTCACGGCATGCGGGATCTTCCCAAATCAGAGATGGAACCTGTGTCTCCTACACTGGCAGGCAGATTCTCTACCACTGAGCCACCAGGGAAGCCCCCTTCCCTTTTTCGATATTTATATATTTATTTGACTGCACCAGGTCTCAGTTGCAGCATGTAGGATCTTCAATCTTTGTTGCAGCATGGGGACTATTTTAGTTGCAGCATGTGGGATCTAGTTGCCTGACCAGGGATCGAACCCAGGCCCCTTGCTTTGGGAGCCCAGAATCTTAGCCACTGGATCACCAGGGAAGTCCCTGACTGGCTTTTATGTCCTTTGGAGAAGTTTGGAATTTTCTGAATATAATCACTAATTTAGCTCTAGCTTTACTGAGCTCTTTGACTAAGTCATATGGCCCCAAAAATGCTGGATCCTGTATTCTACATTCCTCTGTCTCAACCAAAAGCCACCAATTCAGGGGACTTCTTGCTTCTCTTTTCAAATTTTTATCCTATCATCACCTATGACTTGGAGCAACTTTAGTGATGACCTAAGTATTCTGGTCCTTACTTCTCACAGTGGAGAAGTCCTTCTATGGTTAATTTAAGAAGTGACTACATTTCCACTAAACTTCTTTTTGAGAAAAGGGCATAAGTTTGGCCTCCTTCTGAGTGATAATTTCATCTATGCTTTCATAAACTAATTGGGAGATGCCCATTTTGAATTCTTTGATACTCTTGATGAATGAGAACTCTACATGTATAATTCTCCTTTATTGTTGATGGGAGTTAAACAACACGTCTTATGGAATAAAGTTTTCTTCCTCCGCTATAATAATAGCTAGGTTAGGGTTTTATTTTTTCTTTCTGACTTCAGAAATTCTGAAATCAGTGTCCAGCCAACAGTAATTACTGCTCATTACAATAATCATCACCATCAGCCTGATCTGTCCCCTGGAGAACAAGTCAGGGCCTAAGGAAATGCATTTTTATTTAGGAGGATGATGAATTTTACCTGAGGCCCAGTGTGGCCTCTCAAGGAGACAAATTTGATGACTGACACTGGCAGTTGTTAATATATTGAATTCCTAAGTCAGAATTATTGTTTTAAGTATTTTCTGAGTGAAACCATATTCAAAAGAATCTGAAATTTCAATCTCATGTTGAAAAGTCTTTACAGGTCCCATATATGAAATGGAAATATGAAAAATGTGGAAAAAATGTTAGAAGTTTATTAAGCAAGGAGGGTAATATCAGCAGTCACCCATATTAAAGAGAAGTGGAAATCAACCTCTGCTTCCCAGTTTGAGGGTTTCCTTTAAAATAACATGCAATAGAATGGCTGGGGAGGAGGGTAAACGCCAGAGTGAGAGCAGATACTGTAAGTGGTTTACAGAGTAAAACCATAAAATCTCAGGATTGAAACAAATCTGAGACTTCAATCCCATTTTTAAGCACTAGAGTGAAACTTTTCTTTCTACCAAGCATTAGGTATATTCAGGGTTCAGAAGTAAGGGCCTGGGTTTTATCTTTAAAGAGATCATGGTTCCCTAGTGGGACTATCAGTCAAGACGCAGTTCTATCAGGATGAAAAATCCACTTACAGTGGCTAAATTAAAGAGGGTTGTATTCTGGACTTCCAGTGGAGGTCTGGTGGCCTGGACTTCCTGGTGGTCCAGTAGTTAAGATTCTGCCTTGCAAAGCAGAGAACGCTAGTTCGATCCCTGGTCCAGGAAGATTCCCACATTGCCTTGGGGCAACTAAGCCCATGTGCCACAACTACTGAGCCTACATGCTGCAACTGCTGAAGCCCATGCACAAAGGGCCCAAGCTCCAAAACATGAGAAGCCACTGCAATGAGAAGCCTGCACACTGCAACTAGAGAGCAACCTCCACTTGCCACAACTAGAGAAAGCCAGCACAGCAACAAAGACTCGGGACAACCAAAAATTTTAAAAAATAAATAAATAATTTTTTGAAAGAATAGAGGATTGTGTTCTTCCACAGTTAGATCCAGAGATGGGCAGTTCAGAGTTATCCAGGCTCATCCAGGCTCTAGCTCCAAATACGCCCACCTTCACTAACCTAGGGCTTGTCACTCAAGGCTGCCAGGTAGCAGCTTTATCTCCAGCCTCATGCCTCCTTTCAAGACAAAGGAAGGAGAATGAAGAGGAGAAAGAAAGCTGCCTATAGTAGGAAAATAAAGCTTCTCCTGGAAATCTCAGGTAGACATTCACTTATGTCTCCTGGTCCGAATTGTGCACCAAGGTCACCCCTACCTGCAAAGTGGTCTCAAAAGGCAAGTATTTAACCTAGGTATATTGCCCCTCCAAACAAAACAAGGATTTTGTTGTAAGAAAAGAGAGAATAGGGGTTGGTTGGTGATAAGTAGTGTCTGCCATAGACTAACAAGTATATTGACAATTATACTACTGTGTGGTTTGTACATAATAAACTTTTGCAGAATACAAGACTATCTATCCTCACATTAGGGGAAATGTTGAGCAGAGCTTCTCTGAGAAAGTAATATTTGCACTGAATTTCAAAGGGAAAAGAAAATTGTCAGAGTAGACAAAAGCAAGGATTGTTTCAAGAGAAGGACTAAGAGGGTTAAGTGGGCATGGAAAAGTGGTCATTTATCAGAACATTTTCAGTTGTCACTGACAGAATGACAGCTTAAACCAAAAGTGCAGAAGTAAGGTTTCAGGTATGGCTGGCTCCAGTAGCCCAGATGATGTCACCAGGACTCAATGTCTTCTCTTTTTTCTTCTCTTTGATTCTGCAACAATCAGTAAGCATCTCCAGGCTTATGTCCCATCCTATCAGCAGCCCCAGAAGTTCCAATAAAGTTATGACTATGCATCTCATTGGAAGAACTTGGGATATGTGTCCACAACTCTGACCAATCACTGTGGACAGGAAAACAAGACATGCTGATTGGCAAGGCTGGGTTCCATGTTCAATTCAGGAGCCCACTGCAATTGAGGAGTGGGAAAGAAGATTCTTTAAGGGAAAAGTGGGAATAAATAAAGCAGACCGAAGTAGTGAATGTCGCTAACAGAGAGCAAATTACGTTAGTGATATTTAGAAGGTGTAAAGCATAAGGCATGAGAGAACAATTGACTGATTTTGGCGAGGGCCAGGAAAGACTCTGAAATGACACTATAATTCACGCCTGAGTGTCTTTGTATGATGTTGGTACTAAGCAACCTGGTGACCATACATGTAAGACCTGGGTGGAGATGAGGTGGGGGAAGCGGGGCTGAGAAGGTTAGAGGCAATAATAATAATAAAGAACAATTATATTTCCTGGCAAGTCAAGGAAAAGAGACATCAAGGAGCAGGAAATATAGGTCTAAAATTTAGGACAGATCACTGAACTGAAGATACTGATTTCTTTCAATCTTCAGGCCCATTAAAAAATACATTTACTTAAAATGCAAAGGACTCTGGTTTTGAAATTTTCCAGACCACATCCCACCTCAGTTGCCGCTTTCAATTCTACAGGGTTTCCTTGGTATTTCCCTCTACAAATAACATAAAAATAAAATGACAATTCTCTACTACAAAACAAACAACCTTCCTACCTACAATAGTTGTATTATCCACTATACTATTACCACTTACACCAATTCTATCAGTGCTAGAATAGGAATTTAGGTTAACCTAGACCAAGAACCTTCAAAGCCCTAAGCAAGTAAAATATACTTAATTCCTGATAAGGATTGCAAGACCATATCTCACATCAATTGAATGCAAATCAACCATTTTAATTAAGCTAAATCCTCACTAGATTGGTGGGCTTCACCCCCATGAAATTTTAGTTAACAGCTAAATACCCTAGTCAACTGGCTTCAGTCTACTTCTCCCACCACAAGAAAAAAAAGGTGGGAGAAGCCCCGGCAGAATTGAAGCTGCTTCTTTGAATTTGCAATTCAACATGTAATTTCACCACAGGGCTTGGTAAAAAGAGGAATAAAACCTCTGTCTTTAGATTTACAGCCTAATGCTTCACTCAGCCATTTTACCTATGTTCATCAACCGCTGATTATTTTCAACTAATCATAAAGACATTGGCACCCTGTGTTTATTATTTGGTGCCTGGGCAGACATAGTAGAAACAGCCCTAAGCCTACTGATTTCGTGCTGAACTGGGTCAACCTGGAACCCTGCTCAGAGATGACCAAATTTATAACGTAACTGTAACTGCACATGCATTCGTAATAATTTTCTTCATAGTAATGCCAATTATAATTGGAGGATTTGGCAATTGACTAGTTCCCCTAATAATTGGTGCCCCTGATATAGCATTCCCTCGGATAAATAATATAAGCTTCTGGCTCCTCCCTCCTTCTTTTTTACTACTTCTAGAATCATCTATAGTTGAAGCCGGAGCAGGAACAGGCTGAACTGTATATCCCCCTCTAGCTGGTAATCTAGCCCACGCAGGGGCTTCAGTGGACCTAACTATTTTTTCTCTACACCTGGCAGGTGTCTCCTCAATTCTAGGGGCCATTAATTTCATTACAACAATTATTAATATAAAACCCCCTGCAATGTCACAATACCATTTCCTTGGTATTCCTCTTTCTCTGATATAACTAATATCTTCAAAACACTGAACCAAAGGGTTAAATTAGCCACAGTTTGAGTAGAGATTGGAATCTGCAGCTACAATGAAAAAATAATATTTAAATATTTGAACCTACAAGAAGCCAATAAGCTGTCTATAAGTCAGGTTTAATTAATGTGTAGCATTTTTATACTCCAAAACTGTATGAATAAATCTTCAAAGCCAAATTAGTATTTTAAAATATGAGTTGGCCAATACGAGTCAGCATACAAGCAGAAATATTTCCGTTCTGAATCAACATAAAGATTTACAAACTCTAAACAGCATTTCTCGTACACAAATTTGGTCTTTCAGCTGCAACCATTGTAACAGAGATTTAGTGACCTGGTTTCTAAAGTACACAAAAGGTTTTTTTAAAATATCTTTTAAATCTACATTAGTTGTATTAGTCCCTTAAACTGGAAGTAATTTTATTTTGAATATATCTCTGGAGGTATATGTAATTGTCAGCAGCTCAATAAAACCACTCTTACATAGTGATAGAAATATTACTCAAAATGGATAAGAAATCTAATTTTTATGTATGTTAACAACAGATTATTCTGAAAGTAGACCTGATAAACATGGTCTGTAATAGACATTGTGAGATGTCTAGCCAACAATCATTCTTCCCTTTTCTCTTTTCTTGTAGAACTTGGCTTGCTTACAGGTCTTCCAGATAGTCAGTCACTTAGTCATGTCCAACTGTTTGTGACCCCATGGACTGTAACCCACCAGGCTGCTCTGTCCGTGGGATTCTCCAAGCAAGAATACTAGAGTGGGTTGCCATTCCCTTCTCCAGAGGATCTTCCTGACCCAGGGATCAAACCTGGGTCTCCTGCATTGCAGGCAGATTCTTTACCATCTGAGCCACCAGGGAAGCCCTTCCCAGGTGACTCTAGTGGTAAAGAATCCACCAATGTAGAAGACACAAGTCTGGGGAAATTCCTTGGATAGAGGAGCCTTATGGGGTGGGGCTGGGTGGGGGAGAGAGAGAGATAAAGAAGTTCCTCACTATTAAAAAGAGGCACCCTTAAGAGAGAGACCATTTATTATCTCAATAACCACCTAGGTAACAGGAGAGACACAGTTGAGCCACTAAGTCATTCTTGAAGCCTCCACACTGGCAGGCTTTTAAGTAAGATAACATTATCTCTCTATTTTTTTTTTTTTTTTTTGGTCTTAATAATTGGGAGTTGGGTTTTCTGTTACTTCTTGCCAAAGGGTCCTGTTATATAATTTTATTTTTTTACGCTATTAAAATATTGAGAGATTAAGAAAATAATAGAAAAAGTTACATGATTTTTAAAAAGCAAAATACATTTCCCTTCTAGGAATTTACCTTCAAAAACACTCATGTCCCATGCAGAGAGATATATTAAGGTTCAGATTTGTTCACTGAAGCATTGCTTGTACTAGCAAAAGAGTGGAAATGTAAATGTTCTTAAATAAGAAAGAGGCTAGGGAATTCCCTGGAGGTCCAGTGGTTAGGACTCGGCATTTTCACTGATGTGGCCCAGGTTCAATGCTTGGTCAGGGAACTAAGATTCCATGGTGTGGCAAGAAAAAAAGTGACTAAATTTTTTTTTTAATGAAATAATGTCATTTACAGCAACATGGATAAACCTAGAGATTATTGTACTAAGTAAAGTAAGTCAGACACAGAAAGACAAATATCATAGGATATCACTTATACATGGTATCTAAAAAAATGATACAAATGAAATTATCTACAAAACAGAAATAGACTCACAAAAATAGGGGAAAAAATTACATAATGCACCAAAGTTTTCAGACTCAAGAAGACTACTGCATGACAACCAAACACACAGGGTCTAATACATAAATCATACTGCAAATTTATTTATTTAAATAAGAAATATGACCATGACACATAAAAGAATGCTCATTTTGGCCTGTCCTATACTTTCCCTGTTAGCAATTAATATTTAAATCATATTATAACCAGAAGGTTG